>NW_020527939.1:0-267500 GCF_003368295.1 Carassius auratus
GTTTGTGCAAGAATTTAATACGACCTATATTTACGTTTTAAAAGTTAAGCCGCCTCTAACGCAGCGTAAAAATAATGATCGCGTTGCGTCTGTCGTCATGAAATGACGTATAAATCATTACCAATTCAAAACGCACGTTTATTTAAAATCGTCCCCTTGGAATTATAAGGTTCTATCTGCGTTCTGAGTAGTTTTGAGATATTGAGCTTTAAAAGTTTTTGTGTTTCCATAGACACATATATCTATATTCTGTAGAAATAACCTTTTGTTTTTTTCAATAAAAAAATCCCCAAAATGTACACAACTTAAAATAAAACATCACATAATGTAAATAAATTGTCAACAGAATAAGAATATGTGAATAACTCAATTTTGACAAAAATGTCAGATAGAACCTTATAATCTCCAAGGGGACAAAATGCAATGTGTGGGCGTTTTACAGCGATCTCACAAGTATTTCCTACATATTTTACTAAATGGCTTATTCGTTCGAATCACCACACCCAACTCCACCCCTAAACCTAACCCTCACAGAAATCATGCTAAATTATGATTTATTGAGCATATACATTTTCGTGTACATCCGCTCCCTGGGATCGAACCCATGATAGCATGATTACACATCAAGGTATAATGCAATAATCTACTAACTGAGCTACAATAAAAAAACGCAAACCAGAGTGCAAATAAAAGAGTATAAAATTAATATGAAAACAACCTTTTGCCAATAGGGGCACAATTGTAGTATACGCTCTGATGGGTCATATTTCAGTGATTTGGACAATCGACCTAAACAAGCATATTGGTTGGAGGACAGGTTGCATAGGCGTAATGGTTTTTATACTGTACAAACTGTATATTCTATGGCCCTACACCAACCCTACACCTAACCTTAACCCTCACAGGAAACTTTCAGGAAGCATTTTTACTTTCTCAAAAAAGAAAAAAAAAACTCATTCTTGTATGATTTATAAGCATTTTGAAAAATGGGGACATGGGTTATGTCCTCATAAGTCACCCTCTCCTTGTAATACCTGTGTCATACCCATGTCATTATACAGAGTTGTGTCCTGATATGTCACACCAAACAAGAGCACACACACACACACACACACACACATTTTTAAAGTCTGTTACCTGTGGTTTGTGTTTGCAGATATTTATCACTTACTGTTAGCAGGGAAAGGCAAAGTCTTTTGTTTATTTCAGAAATGGAAAATGCTGTGGAAAGATTTGTCACTGTGTCACGGTCAAGGCTGAGTTTAAGAAGAAGCACAAATTACTAACATGAGCAATGGTTTGATATGGCCATATGTTTACTGAAGCTGCTACAGTGTGATGTATCACTCTAGATAAACATTAATCTATGGTATGAGATTTTAAAGCATGTTCCTTTATTTTTTAAATTAGTAGAGCACTGTAAAAAAAAAGTAAGTTGCAAAATAATAATATACTGATAATATAATGTAACTATGTTACTATATATACTATTACATTTTGTTTTCTACTTAAAAATGTCACATTTAATTTAATTTGATGTTTCTGTACTACTTTATTTTGATGGTCCCTTTTGAACATTCTGTTGACAATAAGTAACACCCTCACGTCTACTAACTCTCATCAGAATAGAAGTGGCCTGTCTGCTTAATAACTGCTAACTATTTATTGTCTTGGTCTCCCATCAGACGTTCCACTGACTATCAGTAACTTTGCAAGTACATGTCAGACTTAATCTAACCCTAACCCTACCAGTCTACTAATACTCTACTAACGGTCTTAAGAGAGGTAGTAGAAATGTAGGTGAAATGTCAACAGAATGTGAAATAAAGCCACTGTTTCTTCATAAATACTAGTGAAATTTACTAACAAATTCTGAGTGAAAATAGTTTTTACACCACTTTTTATTATTTCATTTTATTTTATTTCGTAACTTGCTGCAAAAATGTTTTTTTTTTTTTTTATTAATAATAGTTTTCTCTTTGATATGGTATTTATTATTTTTGCTATTTAGAATAATTAGCATATTAAGTGTAAGTGTAAATTATCATTATTTGAAATGAAATAATTTTACTAAAATAGGTTGATCGACTGAGGAATCTTGTACAGCCTTCACCTGGTTAGTTTTAAAAGTAAAGATTTTTATTTCATAATTCTCACTATTTAAAATCCTAGTATGCTGTTAGACTCTCTCACTCTCTCACTTCGCTTTAATCTAATGGTAAAATAAATAGTGTAAGTTTGCATTTGGAAGCATCAAAATATTGAAAAAATAAAATAAAATAAAATAACTTGAGCACAAAAAAAAATCTTTCTTCTTGAATGTCAGGGTAAGATCCTATATAAGTTATGTAACTTCACATTCATTTGTGCTGGCAGTATGAAATGAGCACATTAACATTTAAACCCACATAACCTTGAAGATATTCAACATTTTACACCACCACCTCTTCTTCCCACATTTTTAACAGCATATTTCCCTGCAATTCCTCAAATTTCCCTGTGATGAGCAGTTTGAAGTATTTAAGGATTGCAGGGGAAATGAATGGTAACCGACTCTTGACTTCAGCGGGACTCAAAAGCACGGACTTATGGGGAGGATTTTGCCTGCAGTGGTTTTGGCTTTTGCTATCCCATTAATGGAACTAAATTATTTTTACATAAAAGATAAGCCTCTGTTTGCTGGCCGGTCCGGCAACTGAGCGTAAGCAATTAAAACTTGCTATGACATTTGCCATCCTGCTGTTTTGTGAAAGATGAGGGTAATGGTGGCACCGCTGTGATGACCTTCGCTTTACCCCCCTGTCGCTTTTAAAGTGGCTCTGCAAACATTTATGATCTCAAAGGGTGATCACATGGAAACCTTTGGAATATATAGCAGCAACCTAAACACTTCACTGCTTTTATTGGTCAGGGGTGTTAACTGTAAAACACTGAGGTGAAGTGTGCAGACATAAAGTTTAGAGTCCGATTGTGTGTGTGTGTGTTTTAATTAACTAAAAGAGTTTTCTATTTGTCTGAATACAGTTAAGAACTGCTTTTAATTATATTTTAAACTTACATTTGATTTATATAAGTATTATGACTCAGCAAGGATGCGCTGATTTGATCAAATATTTAAAATATATTCTGTTCTTGAACTTTGCCAAAGAATCCTCAAAATAATGCATCCTGGTTTCCACAAAAATACCAAAACTAAAACGATTCAGATGCCTTAAATATGACTAAAACTAAATGACACTTTTTTCAAATAAAACTAAATCAAAGTTTGCTGTCAAATTTAACAATGCCTCAAACATATTGAACAGCACTGTATTTATAGATGGCTTATTAAAGTTTCTTATTTTTAAGCACAAGGAATGCTTGATGTGCTAAAAGAATTCTGTTTCTAATAAAAATGTTTTTTTATTTTTATTTACTGGAAACATTGAAAAAAAGAAAAGAAAAAAACCCTGCTACTGATTTCCATCCTGATCGATATATCACAATATATCACATTTATATTATGTGGGAAAGTCGTGGCCTAGTGGTTACCTAAGGTTGTGGGTTCGAGTCTTGGGCCGGCGATACCACGACTTAAGTACGAATGGCTGCCCATTGCTCCAGGTGTGTGTTCACTGTGTGTGTGTGTTCACTGTGTGTGTGCACTTTGGATGGGTTAAATGCAGAGCACAAATTCTGAGTATGGGTCACCATACTTGGCTGTATGGCACATCTCTCACTTTTTATTAATCAATATTTGAGCTAAGTTCCAAAGAAAATGTAATTTTCTGATTTGTTTCAATTGTACTCAATTTTAATATTAATGTTGTCCACTGGTCTTGGACATTGCCACCCTTGATAACTTAGACTACCAGATGTCCTCACAGATTTGTTTTGAAACTCATAATACACACCTTATGGCTCAGATATATTTTTGCTCTTCACTTTTCCTTTCTATCCTAGATCCTTCCAGCTAATTGGCTGACTCCTCTTCAGTCCTCTGACTGGCATAAGTTCTGGCCCATCTCTCGCTCCGAGGACATGCTAATGAGGCAGGGAACAGATCGTCTTTCTCCGGCCTCTCTTAGCTGCGCTTCCTAATGCAGAGTGATGCATGACCAGCTGGCGTGCCCGTGTACAACTGCTGCTGATTAGAAAAATGCCTCTTAGACTTGAGCAGATACAGAGATGAAATAAACGTGTTAATGAGGAAGGAGAAGCGCTGAGGATGGAGAGATGAGAGAGAAGAGGAGAGACTCTCTGCGCTCACTTTAAAGAGGCTTTGAGTTTTGTCCGTGATTGGCATCAGACGGCCTCTTTCTGCTGGGAACTCCGGCTGAAGTCTCTTGGCTCAGAACATTATAATATTGTGAAAGGACTTTGCTTGCTTTTCAGCTCATCCTGATGCTGAGGATATCGTTATTTCCAGATGAAGCATGTTTTCAGTTTCTAAAATCTACATTTACAGTGGTGTCATTAAGTCTCATGCAGGCTCAATAGATTTATCTGTATTTATTTATATAATTATATTTGTTTATTATACAATCTTGAAATAAGTAATGACTTTGAACCGGTTTAAAACTAAGACAATAAGATGATACTTTTGTCAAAGTCAAAGTTTGTTTTATTGTCAGTTGCATCACATGTAGACCTACAGCACTTACAGAGAATTGAAATTGTGTTACTCTCAGACCCTTGGTGCATACAGAAAACACTAAACAATAATTCTAGAATGCAAAAATACAAATAAATACAGATTAAAATATAATAAAAAAGGTGGAGCGAGGGAGGGACAGAGCTGGAAGAGAGTTGAGCTTCCTGACAGCCTGCACTGGTTTGCACTTTTTCTTGGGCATTAAGATTATGGATTTAACTTAAGTAGAAATTCTGCTGTATAATATGCAGTGAAAAAGTATTAAAATAGATAAGATTGTAAAATCATAGACATTTGGATCCAGCAGCATGTATGGAAGGATTTCCCGGACTATTTTCAAATGGAATTGAAAATTGTATTTTCAAAATGTGGATGCATGAATTGTGACATAATCCAAATCTTGCATTACTGATTGCTTTTCGCTTTCGCAACGCCAAATTTCAAGTGAAAAAGCGAAGTCCATTTGCAAATACATTTCTCATGTCTTATGAGCTATGAGCCATTACTGATGATGCTGTTCGTCAAGGCCACAAACTCATTTAACCTGTCCAAAACCAAATGGCTTCTGAGTAAAAGAAAATCTGTACCATATAAACTGTCAATAACTTGCTGCGCGAGTGACAAAGTGTCCTCCACAATTTCACAGATTGCTTTCATTTTACAAAACATTCTGCAAAATCTGCTATTAATAAATGTTTATTACTGTCAACTGTGTGTTATGTCACTTCCCAATGCAAACACGCCCAATAAAATGGCCCCACCCCTGTCACTTGATTGACAGTTTTCCGTATAGACGTCGGAAATTCAAATTGGGATTGCAATTCAATTTGAGTTTTGGCAGTTTACATACACAGTGCAGAGAGAGTGAAAAAGCAAATGTGGTAACTTACATTGCAATTTAAATATGACAGGCTCATAGCTCGTAGGACATGAGAAATGCATTTGCAAATGGACTTTGTTTTTTCATTTGAAATTTGGCACTCACTGTGTGTTCACGAAAGCGAAAATGCAAACGGTAATGCAAGATTTGGATTATGTCACAATTTATGCGTCCACATTTTGAAAACGCAAATGAAAATACAATTTGCAATTGCATTTGAAAATAGTCTGGGAAATCCTTCCATATGTATGTCCAGTAGGCTGATCTATTTAAATGTGTGGATATAGATATAAATATATGTTTGAAATGTAGCATCAATCTGAGATTATTGGCATGGTCTGATAGCAGAAGTCTGAACTTCATAGTGTTAATGTCCTATTTCTAAAATCCTTAAAGTCATTAACTAAATATTGTAGAAAATTAAAATGTTAATATTGTTTATGAGTCTTTTTTTCTTTTCTTTTTTGTCTTTGGTCCACTACTGGCACTTAGGTATACCTTTTGAAAAACCAATTTACTTTTAGTATTAGGGTGGGAAAAATGTCATTTTCATTTTGATTTTGTATAAATTTTCAGCAAAAGATTGGACTCTCTAGTGTCTGTGTTAATGTAATGATGGGCCTGTCCAAATACCCACACTTGCGGTCTTGGCCACTTGAGAGCTTGTGCACACAACAGGAAGTAAGTGTGCAAAACTGACCCCGGTCTTAAAAATGCCAATGTGCAATGCCCTTAACACACTAAATTTACCCCTAAGTTGTATTCAATGCTACGGACACCTTTCCATTGTAAGTTATTTTAAAATGCAAAGTATTGAAAATTTAAATAAAGCTCTGTAAACACTTTTTACAATAGGATATGTGTCTTGTTAAGTAGATAAGTGGTCAAGTGCAAAGACCGCAAGTGAGGGTATTTGGACAAGACCACTGTATATGAAAAATAATAATATTTAACTTAGCAAACTCAAAGTGACTTACAATACACTTAATATAGGAACAATCCCACTGGAGCACTGCCTTGAAAAACCAAAACAGTGATATCTCATTGATTTGAAAGTACTCAGATGTCTAGCAACTGAACTGTTTTTTTTTTCTTTTTTAGATTTTTAGCTCCTTTTTTTTGGAAGAAAATAACTTCTGAAAAGTGAATACAGCCAAAGACGTAAAGTTTGCACCCTTTTTCAAAGTTGAAAAGTTGAGTAGATTTGAATGAAGAGATCTGAAACGTCAACATTTTCAAGGCCATTTTCTTTTCCAATAAGACTCAAAGATCCAGCAAATGTGTACATACTCCTGGTAATGTCTTGCCATGTTTCTTCAAATGAGCTCCTAATATGCTTCTTCACATCACACATTAATGAAATAAACTGCTGGGAAATAGATGCCCGGAGGCTGCATTTACCAAAGGATGTATGACTGAAAGAAGAAGCGGAATCTGAATGTTGCCCGTTTCATCCTTGAGAGAGCTGAGAAAACATGAAGAACAGCAACAAACAGAACAACGTCTTGTTTGGGTGCACTTCACTGAAGCAACTCAAGAGCTTTGAGCTTCTGTGAAAGTGAGCTGAAGTGTTTTCACTTCTGCTGTCTGGATGTTGTGGTGGATGGATGAGGACCTGAGACACAGATGGCCACTGGAGGAATGACAGAAACCTCAACACAAGTTTCTTCATCTGCTTTACAGCTGCTCCTCATCAAAGACTCTTCACTTGCAGGCATGTAAATAACATTCATTAAAGCAGCACCACAGGCACATGTAGTCTGAATCTACGGTGCCCGGGAGATAACATGGTCGGTTCACTTAGTTTTGTCATAGCCATGACATAATAACTTGTGGGAACGTGATAATATGTCGTGGCCATGAGATATTAATTTGTGGGAACGTCATATTAACCCTTGGGTATGTCATATCATGTTGAGATATTTAAAAGAGATTTATTCATTCATATTTTATTTTGAATTAAGAAATTATTATATTATTTATTCTAGAACATATTTCATTTTTAAATTATTATATTAACCATATGCGGCTATAGGACAGTATTATGTGTCATAGTCAGCATTCAAATGAAGTTTATCATGAATAAATGTTACATAAAGTGCATAATATATATAAAATAGGCATACAAGAAAACATTTGCATTCCTCCCACAGCCTTGTACTGTAAGTCCATTAACTGATCATCTTTTCCCTGTAATATTTCTATAATTATTATTATTAGACTATGCAATGATTTGTTACCTTGTTTTAAGTCATTTGTAAGCATGGTATAATAATTTGTTCCCATATTATAGTTAAATTAAAGGAATAGATTATATTGAGCACACAATTTACTTGAAGCGAAGGAATGAGCTGGTGAATTGTGTTCACAATTTAGTAAAATAAGGGAACAAATTATTATGTTTTGCACACAATTTACTATTTTCTCTTGGCATGTCACATGCAGATCTCTTTACATCACAAACAATTTGTTAGCTGACAACCACAATACTGTTAGCAATGGTTGCTGCCTGCTCCTTACTTTAGCTTTTACTCAACTTAGCTTATTCATTCGCTAACTTTCCATAATTTCAGTTCCTAAAGGAGCTACAAGTCAGATTTGGCTTTAGAGCAGTTCACTTGTTTTCTTTTCTCTTGTTTTTCTCATTTGTTTTTCATGTGAAGTACTAAAATGAAAAGGCGTAAAAACATGCCTTTTGCATCTGTGATAATTAGTGGAAAGCGATCAGAAACTCTTTTGGACTGTGACTGTGACCTAGAACACGGCAGATAAAAGTTGTGGAGTGATAATTGAGGGAAGAACACCAAGACCTTGGCCAGTGACTGTGTCTCCAAAACACATTTTAGTCCGATGCAAAACATGCACAAAGAAGAGAAATTAGAAATAACAAAGAAATAGTTTTTGTAAATTTTTCTAAGAGAAATATGCTGCTGTTTAAATGTTTTGGGTCAGTAAGTTAATACTTATTGAGCAAGGATGAATTAAATGGATCAAAAGAGATGGTAATGACATTTGTAATGATACA
The DNA here is from genome assembly GCF_003368295.1 of Carassius auratus. NCBI lineage: Eukaryota > Metazoa > Chordata > Actinopteri > Cypriniformes > Cyprinidae > Carassius > Carassius auratus. The sequence continues at coordinate 8,539 of NW_020527939.1, forward strand.
AAATAATTTAATTTCAAATAAATCCTGTTTCTTAGAATCCTGAAGAATTTATATTTCCGTTTTACAGCGGCACAGCTGTTATCAACATTGATAATAATAAAATGATAAGAATTGTTTCTTGAGCAGCGAATCATCATATTAGAGTGATTTCTGAAGGATCATGTGCTGCTTAGAAAAGCAAAACAATGCTTTCTCAATATATCATGCGATTTAAGTTTTATTTGACTGTACAATTTAGTTTGTATGTATATTGTGTTTTGTTGATGAAGAAAATACATGGTAGTATTTTTATGCAGTTAATGAGGAAAAGCTGCATCAGTCGTAACAGGCCTGAAGCTTCTTGACTAATCTGTGTAACCCCTATTTTTACTGAGAAGATGAACATAAAAAGTCTCTGTGCAACAACAGAGAGTCTATAATGATCATTTCTGGATAGCAGAGAGAAAGTCTACCAACAGAGCTGAAGGCAGATGAGAAGAAAGGCACTGGGATACAAAAGAACGACAAGCTCAAGTTTGTGTTTAGACTTCTGTCTGAAAATTGCCTTGTGTAAATCATTGCCTTCAGAGAGTTCCATTACCACAACTAATAGTTAGCTTTGTCTTGGTGAAATTCTCTTGCTGAATAGCCACAGGGGGAAAAAGCATTAAGATCCCAGCTCTCAACATCACTCCCTGATTGTATAATTCAAATGAAGACATTGAATAAGGTTCTGTGAGAATGTGGCTGTCTATGAAGAACTGTATAATCAGAACATTTGTTCCTTTGCAGCTTGTCCTCTATAAGCAGGGATATAATAGGGAGCAGAAAGCGTTGCATCTATCTGTATTTTGCAGAGGACTTTTTTGTTAGACTGTCGTTAGAATCGCTGCTCTAATAGATTCCTGATGAACTGAAAATCGAATTCAGAAGAGGACAGTGGCTTTGAGAGCATCTACACTGGCAGCGCCGATTGCACCTTGCAAGGGCTGGTAATTTCATGGGTTATCGTTTCCTTTGATCCTGCCTGGTTGTCTACATTTGATCTTTTCCCATTATAGGGAGCACAGAGTCGCCTGTCTAACGATGTGTCGGCCTGTTAGGGCGCAACCGAAGAATGGACTGCACAAAATTTATTGAATATATAATATCTGCTTTCAAAATAAGGCCTCCTATGTAGATATTCGATAACAAATGTTCTCTTTCATCACTCCAAAACAAGTCGGAATTAAAATTTGATTCAAATGGGCTCAATGTAAAAGTTTTTTATAGTTTGTTAAGTGGCCAACACATTTGAAGTAATTATTTCCCATTGAATCAGGTTTCCTTTGAACTTTCGAGATACAAGAGCTGAGCTTTGCAAAGAGGCCTATACTAAAAGTTGTGTAGAGTTAAAAATTACACTAGCATATGGCAGAAAGAATAATCATAGTATGCATCCTGGTCTCATTGTTATACGTAGGCATTAGTATGTAACGTTTACGAGCACAAAATGCTTTGATTGATGCTGAAATGTAGAGCAATCTCTGTCTATACAAATTACGAATGTAATGACGCTGTACGAACGCGTTTGATTTATCGTGTTCGGATGCTGATGTAGGTTCGAAGATGATGATGTGTTGAATTTTATAATCTTTTGTATGAAATATTTAAAGCAGATGTAACCTCACCCCCACCACCCTGTCACGTCCCGTCCCCACCACTTTTTAAGACAAACTTACACCACTACTGTAAATACGTCAGTATTGTACATTTGCTGTAGATATGTCTGCTTTATTGTACGTTTTAGTGTAGCGTAAATGTAAGTTTTTTTAGAACCGTATTTTACAAAAATTACACACAAATTCTCATGAGAATTATCATGTTGCAGTATATGTGTAATATAGTGAATCATTAAAACATTCGCAATCAATTTGATAAAAAAAAATGCATATTGATTCAGTATCAAGCAAGTCAATAATTCAACCATATCAACTTATATAGTGGACTAACATTAATGCTTTAAGATATGAAAAAAGATTCAGGAGATGATTTCATTGAGTCGTTCACAGCTCAAGATACTTGACTATCTTTATTAATGAATCATTAACGTATTCTCAACTGATTTGTTGAGCATTCAATTAAAAATAAGTGAGTGATTATTAAATCATTATTGACAGATTTGTTCAAAAACATTGACAGAAAAGAAAAGAACACATTTGACTGTATTTACGAGTTTATCATTTTCAATCTATACTTTCAAACACATATATTTATTCAGAAAACAAATGAGTATCTCATCTTTTATAATGAACTAAACTCAAAGTCTGCTATGATTGTCTACAATCAAAGCTAATGTGATTACAGAAAGAGAATTGCCATTATTCTTGTGACTTTGGAAAATTTAGGGAAAATCTCCCTATTTATGGTTTCATGACCAAAAATATAGACACTAGTGTGTCTAACATTGGCTCCATGTGTCGTCCAATAAAAGATTTGAAAAAGTATAATGAGCCAGGTGATTGTTCATAGTTTCTGTGACATAGGAAATGATCACTGGTTTGCACATTTGAGCCACTGGACAGTGACATATTAGGCTCCAACTGCTTTCGACATTTGAGGTGAATGACCAACAAGAAGCTGCAAGTTTTTCCCTTGTCTTTTTCAGCAGAAAATGAAAATATTAGAGGGTGGGAAACAGGGACGTGTGATAAATTAGTCTCCTAGGTAGAGTGAACCAGCTGTTCCTTTTTCTTAAGCGAGCCACTTGATACCTTGGCTGCATCTAAACTGATTAGCTCGGTTTGAACACTAGTTCTGAACTGCTTCATTCTTATGAGTGTCAGACTTATTATGGAGAAGAAAAAGAGGGAAAAACAGAGCGAGACAATGAGCCGGTGGTGCAGATGGTTGTCTGACCTGCTGGAAGCCCCGGCATCCATAGATTTGATGAGTGTTTGTGCTCAGGTTCTTTAATTGGTTAATAGAGTCAAACTGCACCCGATGCAGCCCCGTGCTGTCATAAAAGAGGAAAGAGAGAGAGAAGGAGCAAGACATGAAGGAAGACGCCAAATTTGAATCTTCATTATTGTTCATTACAACATAGATAACTGTAATGTTTTTCAGGCCCTTCCAAGCAGGGTCATTAGCCACTTTTCCACTGTTGGGCCAGAGGAGCAAGTGCTTTAAATTGGCTGGACGGGGCTAATAGCCTCGGACCTGTAGCACCGAGGCCAAAATAGTGCTGCGTTACCACCCTTGGTGCCAGATGCTCTGCTGTTCTTCTCTATAACTCGCCCATTACACACCTCTATAATACACGGTCATGCAACACCATCATTTCACCAACAAAGAGAAGTTATCAGAAAGCTAATAAGAAATAAGTCACTGGAACTAGCGAACAAAACGAACATGATAAAAGCAGCCGTTTGTTTGCATGCTTTGTTAAATATTTAAATCCAAAAGTGATACACTGATTATGATGAATTACATTTTCAGGATAGAAAATTAGTCACACAGAATTAAAGTGTTATGAACATGTTCGCTTATTCAATCGAGTCTGTTTCTGTTTATTTGTAGTCACAATAGCCTATATACATCACATTTAGAATATATATATTATATTTCTATAATTTTATAAAAGCTCCCGAACAAAAAATATTATTATATTTTTATGACGTAGGATACACTGAGAGTAACATATTTAACATGTTTGAGTAACATATTTTATCTGTCATAAGTCTTGTCTCGAGAGTTTCACAGTGTATCCTACATCATAAAAATATAATAATGTTTTTTACCCGAACTAAAAATATTATTATATTTTCATGACATAGGATACACTGAGATAAACTCTCGAGACAAGACTTATGACAGATAAAATATGTTACTAAATAAATACAGGATTCTGATAGAGAATAAGAAGCTGACGTCTGATTTCTTCAAGTGGTCGGATTTACCATGCTTACTACGGTAACATTATGCCCAGTGTGCATAGTCTTTTGCATCGCTTATAAATATTTCTGCCTTGTATGGTGATTATAATCCACATCGGATCACGTTATTTCAAACACTTGCTGCTGACTGAGAGTTTTGAGCTCAACTTTAAATGAATGCTGGTGTTATAGCTGTTAGCTTTCTGAAATGATCCGCGGTGCTGACACTCTCTAGATGTGGAGAAACTCTAAAAAGCTTTCGTCGGGCCAAAAAAGCGGACGGGCACGATCTAGTACCGGAAGTGACAGTACAAACGCAACTGGATCTGGCATGCGCTAGCACACCTGCTTTTTGCCTGACAGTGGAAACGTGTCTATTGGCTTAAAATTGGTTTTCCAGTTTTTTAGAGTAGCTTCTCTTAAGCCACACTGATCTCTTTTGTCAGCATCTCCTTTCCTGAATCTACAAGATTCTGTTCTCACTCCTTGTAGGCATCCTCTCTTGCCTGACGAAGTTTTGCTGTGAGCCATGGCTTATCATTGTTGTTCGTTAAGTAAATCCTGGCAGGAATGCATATATCCTCACAGAAACTGTGTTACAGAATCAGAGAGCTCATCAAGATCAGTGGCAACGGCTTCAAAAACACTCCTGTCTGTGCATATGAAACAGGCTCAAAATGCAGGCTCTATTCCATTGGCCCATCTCTTTACAGTCCTTACTACAGGTTTAGCAGATTTACATTTTTGCCTGTATGTTGGGAGAAGATGAACCAGGCAGTGATCATAGAGCTGCCTGGGGGCAGAGCCATACGCATCCTTTGTGGTGTAGTATTGGTCCAAAATATGGCATGTAAAGTGTTGTTTGAATTTTGGTAGTACACGTGTCTGTCACAATCTGCTGCTGTATTGAAGCAAGGAGACAGAGGGAATCCAGAACAAAAATAGATTTATTAAACACAAAGGAACCCAGGAACACATAGCAGGGGATAGACAAACATTCTATACTGGACAAACAAAGAATGCAAAGGCTAGGACTTAAATACATGGGGTAATTAGAACTAAATGGGTAACACCTGGAAACAATGAACACAATCAAACATGAGGGAAAACTGGGTCATGGAGCACGTGAGGGAGGAGAATACGAGACACTGGACAGATACATTTTATACTATTTCATAATATTACAGTTATTTACTGTATTTTTTATCAAAACAAATGCAGCTTTGGTAAGCAGAAGAGACTTCTTCTTAGAAAAAATCTAACTGACCCCAATAATTTGAACTGTGATTTTCAATGGAATAACATGATTCTATTTTATTTTATTTCATTTTATTCATTTGTCATCATACCCCCTATTAAATTCCTTCACAACCATACACTGTTTGTGACCTTTTGTATTCCTAAATGAGTATTAAAAATGTGTAAAATCATCATTCAACTTTCAGTGCTCATGCAGTTCACAGGCATTCAGATCAGCACAGACAGACTGCAATAAACAACACTCAGCTAACCTCATTATACAGACACTACCTGCATATATTTTAATTACCTCCCATCCTGGCAGCACACCTACATGCGGCTTGGCAACCGGGCAGGTGCGTGAAGGGACGAGGAGAGAGCAAGACATTCCCAGAGCAGGTGTAAAATATTGGGAAGTTTATCTCTGTAATCTGTCTCTATAAATACTCCTTGGAATATAAAAGCATTTAGAAGAGAGATTTCGCTTTTCAGTCTCTTCCGCTCAAGCAATTAAGTTGTGGCTGGAGTCATTAGCGTCTCCACTTCCACAAACAAACTTAAAAGTGAAGGCAATTACCCGCAGCATGCTGTGATTTCGAGGGTGGTTTTGAAGATGGGAGTGTGCGTGTGTGTGAGCGTGTCTCTGATGGGGCAGTGAAATGGCAAACACCAAAATAGCATTTATCTGAACACAGGTGGTAGCGGTTGGTTAAAAAAACAACAATGCTCGAGCCAAGCAGACAGCAAACTCCTTTTATTTTTTGTCCTGCTTTGTTGCTTGTCTTTGACAGATCATGCGGTAGGCCTCCCTGGCAGTGCCGTCCTTTGACGAGAGAGTGCCAGCCCGGATTGAGTAGAGATGAGGACAGCAGAGAATAAACACTAATGATGCCCATATGGTCCCACAGATAGATTAATGGAGCAGAGACTGTAAGAAACACAGACTGCAGAGATGCAAAGACGCACACATCTTGAGTGGAAGTGCAAAATAAATAAATAAGAAATGGAAATTAATGATAGGAAACGGGGAGGGAAATATTTACTCACATTTAGAGGAAACAGCCGGAGAAGCAGATTTAATGGTTACATTTCAATGCAGGTTGCCTGATACTGATGCTATACCATTATAGGATTTCTTACGGTTGCTAGGTGGTTATGGGTGGTTTTTTTAAAGTTGTTGTTAAGCTTGGTGTGCTAGGTAATTTATCATTATAATTTTTGTATGTAAGATTGCACTCACATATTCCAGTGTGTCTCCAATTTGATCTGATGAGATTTATGTTACATAATAGGTTGCATTTCTATTTACAGGATTCTAAAAACACTGACAAATAATTCAAGTTGATTGAATCAGGTGATAAGCGAACAAGCCGATATTCTCCAACACAGTGATGTATATGTTTATTTGCAGTGAATTATATTTTATTCACGTAGCTGAATTCCAATAACAAACATTTGCTCTTTATTAAATGCATGTTAGTTTCAGGTGTAAATATTCTGATCTCTAACTAACCACGGCTTGGTGTCTGTGGGAAGTTTAGTCTGGTTTATTGTCCATCAGACAGAGCTGTGTATTGATTTTCAGACGGAGGAGTTAACCACAAATAACATGCCAACTCAGCCACACTTCTTGAAAACTTGTCTTTATCAGGAAGAACAAAAGCAATTGCGAAACAGATGGAATGAGCCATTTTTGGGACTGGATTACAGGAAAGGTACGGCTGTTGACAGTAGTCACAGCTCCCATTTCTCTGCCATTCATTTTAGTTTTTAAAGCCATTGTAAATTAGTTTTTGTAGCTCATCTCTAAGCCTTTCCCACATTCTCTCGGCGGCAGCATCATAAGTTATTTCGCTGGCTTCCTTCATATTCCTCCTGCCTCCGTTGTTCTATCTTCACCTCTCTCATTTCCTTGTTCTCTCCTATCTTCCTTTGGCCCTTTTGTGCTGTGTTCTGTGCGGGGGTGAGTCTGTTTGGGCCCGGCTCCAAGCGCCCGCTGATGGCTGCGGGGCTAATTCAGCCCGACAGGACATTAATCATGTGCCTATCGAGATTCTTTAGGATGACTGAAAACTGATTTGTGTGTGAGTGCGAGTGTGTATGTGAGTGTGTACTTAACTTAATGCGTGCACTAAATTACACCAGGCTGGAAATGCGTTAATGAAAATTGATAGCTGATGTGCGAATTATGACACGTGGTTTTGCATGTGAAGAGACTGCTGCTTGTATAACAATGCAGATTTGAAAATTAGGAAATATGTGCATGAAAAGTTATTTTTTATGTAGGATAGGGATTCTATGCTTTGCCCAGAATATGAAACATTGCGTAACTGTTATGTGAAACATCTTAATTATGCAAAACAATAACGTATGTAAAACATCTAAATTAGGTAAAAATAACTAAAATGTAAAACATCTAAATCTATGACATTTAGAACACTGTGCATGCTAACACACTTTGAAAAAGGTTTCTTTGTTTTGTCATTTGAATAAGTGCAAATCTAAATGAACACAAGTTTAGCCAAGGAAAACATTTTAATTGGATAGTACATTTTTCAAGGCTTGTTTCTGTTCATAGTATGGATATTACTTCTTCATCAGTAATGAACAAACTTTCACCCTGAAATGATTATTATTATTTTTTTATCATTATTTACTTACCCCCGTGTTGTTCCAAACCTGTACGACTTGATGCTGACAATTCAGCTTTGTATAACAGGAATAAATTACATTTGAAAATATATTAAAATATAGATTATTTAAAATTGTAGTATTTTACAATGTTACTCTTTTTACAGGTTTTTTAATTTTAATTTTATTTTTTTTATAAAAATGCAGTCTTTGTGAGGATAAGACTTTTTAAAAAAATAATAAATCAATAAATTATATATATAAAAAATCTTTACATTAATCATTTTGTAATGCTTAAATTCACATTGCATTTTAAATAATTGATTTTTTATTTTAGTGTCTTATTTGTAAATTATTTAGACAAAAAAGTATAGACTTTTTACAGGCCGTTTATTAATATCGATTAATACCTGAACATTATTAATTATCAATCTGTACTGGCCAGATTTTAATATCTGTTCATGTATATCTTGTATCTTATATCTATTTTTTTCTTATTGATTGTTACTTGATCAAAATTAGGAAACTGGTTTTGGATATGAGTGTTTGTAATTATGGATGGATGGTCTTACAAAAGCTGTAAAATAGCTATCAGATTTTCAATGCATGTATGACTCCATGTCTCCCATATGGGTTGAAATTGGCTTGAAAGCAGTCTTTTGTATAATTTGCCAACTATAGAATAATGCATTTTTTGTTGCTTTTTGTCTGTGCAAAAATTCCCTTCAGCCAGCAAAAACTGGCATCTTCTCCTATCTGTTACCTAGCTATTCCGCCGCTAGTGCTCATCACAGCGCTAGTGTTGATGATGCAATCATACCACGGTTCACTGCCAAAAACAGCATGGAAGCGACCTGCAGGGGCAAAGGAAGCAGAACTGAACTCTTGTTCTTCTGCCTTATCTGGAAACATAACATAACATTACACAGAGTGTAAACAAACATAACTTTACACAGAGTGGAGCTCAATTGTGTTACAAATTCAAGGTGAATGGAGGTGAGGAGTGCAAGAGGAGTAATGGCGTGTGATTCATTCAAGGCCATTCCTTTAATTGGATATCTCTCAGACAACGTTTGAAGCTCAGGTCAGACTCTTTCAGTCTGCGAAGTGTGAAGTCCAGAGGGATGTTAATTCTTAAAGCTGTTGGGATTTGTAACCTCTTTGTGGAGGAGGACACAGTGGGGTAATACGGGGTAGCCAGCAGTGGCCTGGGAGTCAATTAGTCACTGCGGTGCAAAATACAAGCTGACAGCAACATCGGCCGGCCGAGGAAACACACACAAACTCTCTCACACTCACTCCAGGCTATCAGAGAGAGCAATCCCACAGCACCACGCTCTCCACCGCCTACAGCTTGTTAGAAGACGTACGCTGAGCCAGAACACGTGCGGAGTGTGAGGGCAAATATTTTAGGGTTATGAAATTCAAGAGGGAACAATAAATATGATGCACAGAAAAAGCATTGTAACTGTGTTAAGTTATAAAACATGAAGCCAGTAGGATGGTTAATAATGGAGGCTGACACAACACTCTGGAGACCCTGAGGCTTGAGTGCGCTCTGGTAAAGAATAGCATGAGCAAAAGCCTTGACAAGAGAAACAGAAGCTCGAAACCTTGGCGAACAATGGACGCCCCATTAGCCATGTTTTTTAGAATTTCTGGTGAAATCGGTCGGTTTTGTTGACTCATGATGAGACCCGTGGCGCCACGTTGATGTGGGTTTATTTATAAGAATTTCACACAAAAGTTTCTTAGACGTGCCATTTTTTCATTAATTTATGTACATGTAGCTTGTTTTCAACAAGTACATGCAACAACACTATGCTTGCAGCAAATTCCTCAGCCAATATACATACAATACAATACAATACAATACAATATTTATTTATAAAGCACATTTAAAAACAACCAAGGCTGACCAAAGTGCTGTACATAGCAGAGAATAAAATGCAGAGCAGTACCGGACAAAAGAAACCACTGAAAAAAATAAAAATAAAACAAAAATAAAAAATAAAAAATAAGCATTAATCGTATCAGAATCAATTAGCATCAAAAGCAAGAGAAAACAAAAAAGTCTTTAAAGAAGATTTGAAAATGGAAACTGAAGGATCCAGTCTGATATAGAGAGGCAGACTGTTCCAAAGTTTTGGGCCTGCAGTCGCAAAAGCACGGTCACCTCGTTTTTTTATGCCTGGATCTAGGCACGATGAGAAGATAGTGATCGCTGGATCTCAAAGTACGAGAAGGAGTGCACGGACAGAGCAGATCAGTCAGGTACAGAGAGGCCAAATTGTTAAGAGCTTTATACACAAAAAGAAATTTTTTTAAATCAATTCTAAATTTAACAGGTAGCCAATGGAGTTTGAATAAAATAGGGGTGATCGACTCATACTTGCGTGTCCCAGTGAGTAATCTAGCTGCTGCGTTTTGCACTAGCTGTAGGCGAGAGAGAGAGGACTGAGATAGACCAAAGTAAAGTGAATTACAGTAGTCTAGTCGTGATGTTACGAATGCGTGAGTCACTATTTGAAGATTAAGAGTTAAAAACGGTTTCACTTTAGAGAGTTGGCGAAGCTGAAAAAAGCATGACTTTACAACAGCACTGATCTGTTTCTGAAATTTTAAGTTGTGGTCAAACAGAAACCCCAGATTTCTTGTGCAGTGAGTTTCATACGGTGCAATAGAACCACACTCAACATCAAACACACAGTTTTCCTTGGGCCCGAAGATAATTATTTCAGTTTTATTTTCATTTAGGTTTAGAAAGTTACTTGAAAGCCAAAGTTTAAGATCACTTAAACAGGCAAACAAGGGTTGTAGACCATTTTTATCATTATGTTTTAAAGGAAAATAAATCTGAGTATCGTCGGCATACAAATGGAAGGATACTTCATATTTATTAAAGATGGAAGCCAGAGGTAACAGATACAGAATAAACAATATGGGGCCGAGGATTGATCCCTGTGGGACTCCGCAGTTCAGAGGTACACTAGTGGAGGATTGATGACCAATACGGACACTAAAACATCTATTGTTCAGATAAGAGCGGAACCACTGCAAGACAATGCCTCGAAAACCCACGGATGTCTCCAGGCGTCGCAACAGGACCTCATGGTCAACTAAGTCAAATGCAGAACTCAAATCTAATAAGACTAAGGCCATTGATTTCCCAGAGTCAGTTTGAGTGAAACTATCACTTGACACTCTTAAAAGAGCAGATTCAGTACTGTGTAGAGCTTTAAAACCAGATTGAAATGTTTCATGGAGAGAATTTGCGGATAAGTATGATTGTAGTTGAACCAGTACAACTCTCACAAGAATCTTCGAAATAAAAGGTAGATTACAAATATCTTCAGGACGATAATTTGAAAGAGTGGAAGGATAGAGATTAGTTTTTTTAAGATATGGCGTCACCACAGCAACTTTCAGACTGTTAGGGAAGGAACCAGTTGACAGGCATTTGTTAATTAAAAGTAACAGGCCCGGTCCAACTGTGTCCATAATTTGCCTAAGGAAAGAAGGTGGAATAACATCCTGTGGACAGATAGTGGGTTTTAAATGACCAACAATTTCATTACATGTGCCCAGATCAATCGACTCAAACTCAGACCAGATGGAGGAGCATAATGGAACATCATGTGTATACACTGAGTTAGACAACTGAGATCTTAAAATTGTGATCTTATCAACAAATAACTGCAAAATTGTCACAGAGAGCAGTAGAGGGCTCTAAGGTGGAATGCACAGGGGGATTTAAAACAGAGTTAATGGTAGCAAATAGAACTTGAGGTTTATGGCAATTATCAGAAATAAGTTCAGAAAAATGTTTGCATTTTGCAGACTTTGCAGCTTTCTGAAACACCTTATAGGCATTTTGCATGATTTCATACGAAACCTGCAGACGGTCCTTTTTCCATTGGCGCTCTGCCTGTCTACATACCCGTCTAAGGGTACGTGTAGTGTCAGTGTGCCAGGGCACTGATGCAGGCTTGTGATTTTTGTACCTCAAAGGTGCAATAGAATTCATGATATCTGCGCAGGTGGAATTAAAAAGATTAAGATGTGCATCAGCATCCAGGTTATGCAGGGTAGAGACAGATTCCAGGCAGTTACGTACATCGTGATAGGCTGTGGAAAAATCTTCACTAGAGCGTTGGGTAAGACAACGAGTTAAACGTGCCAGTGATGGATTTTTAAGTGTGCGTCCAGTGAGAGGAACAGTAAAAAGTACAGGCATGTGGTCAGAGAAAGATGCACTGTTGATTTCTATATTCGAAATAGAGAAACCATGGGTTAAAATCAAATCAAGGGTGTGGCCATGGATATGTGTTGGACCAGAAACCCACTGAGTAAAGTCAAAAGACTCAATCATATTTAGAAATTCAGCTGAATATGGTTTCGAAGTACAGCAAACGTGAATGTTGAAATCACCCAGCAGTAATATTTTGTCGTGTTTGATAACTAGATCACCCATTAGAGCAGCAAGTTCACGTAGAAAGTCCTTATGTTGCTGAGGAGGACGATAAATTAGAGCTATGGCAATGGGGTTACTAAGACTAATTGTAACAATTGCACCTCAAAACTGTGGTAGGAGCCGGTAGGTAGAGATAGACAGTGAAGAGTGTTTTTAAAAACAGTAGCAAGACCTCCACCGCGGCCAGACAAATGCGGGGGGTTTAAGAAGTGACAGCCGCGGGGCACCAGTTCCGAAAACGGAGATAACTCGCCGGGCTTTGTCCAAGTCTCAGTAACACAAAAGAAATCCAGAGTTTGAGAGGCAAAAAAGTCATTTAAAATGAAAGTTTTGTTTACCAGAGATCGGGCGTTAATGAGCGCGAACTTCAGCCGCGATGAAACAGATGCTGGCTGTGTTTCTCGGCACAGCGAGCGAAGGTTGTGAAGATTAGCTCCACCACGGCCAGAGTGACTGTAAATCCGAGCAGGTGCAGAGAGAAATCCGGGTATAATAGGGCACAGCCATTGAAGACGGCCATCCAGGGAAGAGTGGCCAGCAGTAGAACTGCGCGCAGACTCAGATCCCCGCCAAGCAAGGCGAGCCGCGGATGGCGAACCGGCAAGAGGGCCGATCTGAGTCGTACAGCGATCCCTCCGCGTTTACCGCGCCTTCTCCGCCGTCTCCGGCGCCATCTTGTCAACCCATACTTCTAGTCAAGAAATCTCCTTTTATTGTTTGTGTGTTGCAAACACACATATTTGATTTGTAAGATTTGTTTATATGCAGTACTGTATTCCACTAAAAGGTCCATGATGGATAATACAATGACATTTAGCAAGTTTTTATAATTTGAAAATGTATTGGGATCGATGAAGCATGTAATTACATTTGTTTTTCGGTTCTCATTTTGTGTTTTTTTTTCTTTCTTCGATTTCCTCTAAATCCTAAAGGATTAGTCTCTTTGGTGCAACTCTGAATTCCTTTCGTTGCTAACCTACTTTTGCATTATTGCATTGCCAAAGTACAATGCTAAACACAGTAATGCCATCTTTTCTTGGAATTGCAGAATGCCTGGAGAGAACTAGATCTGCACAATACATGGAAATGACAATGACCCCAATAACCATCAATGCATGCAGACGCAATGTAAAGTAAGTAGCAAGAAGGAGCAGCTCGATTTGTTTGTGTTTTCAACACAAATTTTGCTTCCCTCATATTTTATAAAATACATGTTCACACACAGGAGCACAGCACTTTCGATTTATGTGTGTCGAGGAGAACTTGATAAAGTACTAGAAGTTGAACCAGGGTTATTATTCCTTCAACCTTTTCTCAGTGGAATATGCTATTTCACGCAAAAATGAAAATTACCCCAAAATATCATATTGATAACTTTATAAACCTCAATCTCTAGTTTCCATTAACTGTCATATGCACATTCACGAGAGAGTTTTAAACATGGATATTTTTCTTACAATAACGCATTGATTCACTTTGATTAACAAGAGGTCATTGTTAACCCCAAGAGCTGTGTGGAGAACTTTTTATGATGGATGGATGCACTTTATTGGACTTCTATTGGACTATTGAATAACACATATTCATTTTCATTATAAATCTTGGAAGAGCCAGGACATTTTTAAATATAACTTCAATTGTATTTGCATAAAAGGAGTCATATACTCCTAGGATGGCTTGGGGTGAGTAAACCATAGGGTATTTTTTGGGCGAGCTGTCCCTTTAATATAACATAATATAGCAGCCCTTAGTATTTGTGAGTAATTATGTGTTTTAAAATGTTGAATATAAGTACATTACCTCTTCAGTCTCAAAAAAGACATTTATTCAAGTCTAAGTAGGACTGCAGAGAAATACAATGGTAATATTTGAGAATTTGATAATTTTCTCTCTGGGATATTTTCACAGGTTAGCTGTATGTCCCCTACAGTCATTTAGAGATGGACAAAGTGCACTGTAGACCTCAGAGCTTCTCTTATGGACAGGAAAAGCAAGTCTGAACTCAAGTTCACTTCCAAAAGCAGAGAACAATGTTGAAGAGCCAAGTGTTTAATATACAGTGACTCTCACCGCACAACCCTGGGGCAGAGAGAGAGAGGTCACTGCACTCAGGTCAGATGCCACATCTTACATACATCCATCCCCGCAACTGAGAGCATATTAGCATTCGTTCCAACTTTTACAAAGTTCAAAAACCGAGGTTATTCTATAGCAATACTTGATGTCAACCAATTCATGTTTTAATTAGTTCCCAGCAAGCCACTTTTCACAATGGCCTACAAGAACGAGTAGCCTACTTGTTTGTCTTATTATGCAGTTACTGGCAATTGCAGCACCATCTTCTAAATAGTTTTGAAACTGGCCTAGTTGACATTGTACCTGGATGGCAGGGCCATTGATTGTAGCTGCCACTTACTTAAAGAACTCTGTCCTAACAATGCATCAACAGTCTGCAACAAAATGCATGATGCGTCAGTTTTTCTTTGAAATCAATGATTTGGTTTGATGTTGTCAATAAGCTTGAACGCTCTCAACTCTGACAGCCTTGACCTCTGATGACAGAATCACATTCTTTTCATGCACCAATGCTGGAACTGATTCATGGAGTGAAAAACAGGTTTTAGTTTAAAGCCAAAAGAGTATTACAGAGAGGCATAAAGCACTTTGAACTCTTAGTGGGATTCGATTGAACAAAACATTGAAAGCCAAGAGTTGACAACCAGTCAATATATATGAAAAGATTTCTAACTCTGAGTATTAAACTATAAACGTTGGTTTGTGCAATGACAAACACCGTAAATAGGTGTGGTATTACTTTTAAAAGTGTTAAAGTGATGATAAAACTGAAAAATGAAAAAACGATCATTAACTATGAATAAAATTCCATTCAAAATTATGGGATATTTACGATTTTGTTTTTAAATGTTTTTTATTTATAGTATTTATGCTTACCAAGGCTGCATTTATTTGAAAAAAGAGTTTGGGGTATTTGGAATAAGAATGATTAAAAGAAATATAGAAATTAATTAATCTTAATTATATATATATATATATATATATATACTCTTATTTATATTATAATGTAGATTATTATAACTTTTGACAAAGTAGCATACAGTGTATTTGACCATAGTATCAATTTGTAAAATAAGCCAATGCTGGTAGATGCTGTAAATACATCACCTGGTTCAAATGAGAAAATCTTTCTGTATTGATCGCCATTATTAATATTCATTTGTTTGTGAATTTATCAAAAGCGCTGTCTCAGTAATGTACTACATCATATAATAGTGTTTCTGGAGTAAATGCACAGCAAAGTGGTCACTGGAAAGTGCTATGTCCTGAAGATATTTTGTAGAACAAACTTAAGTGTGCAGTCTATTAAGAATTAATCTTGTTGGAGTCTTCTGGGTCTCTACATTGATTTATTGATAAAGATATACACTTACACTAATCAGGCAGGCAAAGCCATGATGATTTGGTAAATGAGGGTTAACTCCAGGGTAAGACAATGAAGATAGCTGAATATCCATACTTCATTTGTTTTCTCGTGGCTTGTCCAAACTCCTTCATATATCGGTTACATAAGACGCAGTCCTCAGGTGCTTCATTACAATTTTAAATCACTAGGTATGGTCCGAAAAGCATACTAACATATTAAAGATTTCCCTTACAGTTTCTGCTGTATGCAGTACAGTATGCAGTACTTTGATAGGCTGGTGCTACGGCGAGTTTCATGTCTGAACTGTTTATATATATATATAAAATAATTTTTTTTTAATGCAAAAAAATAAGAAATAATTCATGAAACATCAGTGAACATTTCTTCCTTAGTGTAAAGAAGATTTTAATAATCTAAAGAGCCTTTTGTGCAATGAAACATTTACATGGCTGTTACAGTTTATTCATATAACCATGCATCCAATAAATAACCATTTGTGACCCTGGGCCACAATTTTTCGAAATTGAGATTTATAAATCATCTGAAAGCTGAATAAATAAGCTCTCCATTGATATACTGTATGGTTTAGTAGGATCAGAAATATTTGGCTGATATACTATTTGAAAATCTGGAATCTGAGGGTGCAAAAAAAATCTAAATATTGAGAAAATTGCCTTTAAAATGTTCCAAATGAATTCTTAACAATGCATATTACTAATCAAAAGTTTTGATTAGTTAAGTTTTGACATATTTACGGTAGGAAATGTACAAAATATCTTCATGTAGCATGATCTTTAATTAATATCCTAATGATTTTTGGCATAAAAGAAAAATCTATAATTTTTACCCGTACAATGTTTCTTTAGGATATTGCTAAAAATATATTCCAGTGACTTAAGACTGGTTTTGTGGTTCAGGGTCACATTTATTTTTAACAGGATAATATAATTGTCAATATCTTTTTTACATTTTGACAACTAGAATTAACGTTTTATTAATTTGATGCTTAAAGTTCATTTTGTCAAATTTTAGTATAGTTAGTATAGTAACAAGACACCAGATGTGCTTTTTATTATTAAATGGCGTGTTATATGTTATTAAATGTTAAAAATAATGGCTTTTTTAATATGCTACATGGCTATAATATTGTTTTATTTGCATGTATTGGTATTTATATTGGTGATTTTAGCATTTTTCTGAAACTTACATAAGTGGTATTGCTCACCCTGTTTCTCACTCATACGGGCAATGTGCATCAAGAAGGTCAGTCCTATGTGTTGACCGATGAGCGGAGCAGCAGTCTAACACTAAGTGGTCTGAGACATGTCTGGTGTTTGAGTGAATGAATGACATTTCGTTTTCATGGAAGTGATGGTCAGGCTGATATCTGCTCTCCTCATGCTCTCCTCCTGGATGCCCAAATAACGTCAGCTGCCCACATGGAATAATGGAGAAAAATTTCTCTCCACTGACATTCAGATCAAGGTGACCATCCATCGAAGGAGATCACCTGCAGTCGAGCTCTGCTTTTGCCGGAACAGAGGGCTGTGGTTGTGCTGTGATAGATGGCATTAGGAATGAGGATATTAGTCCCCTCGGTGAAGCTGTTGTGTGGATTATAAAAATTAGTCTGTGTGCAGTGTTTCACATTTCTCACAGTTTGGTTTGCATCTTTGTTTTGGTTCAGTAAATACTTTGTGTGCTGCTGTTAGGGTTGCGCGATTAGATTAGCATTTTGTGAAATGCCACAGAAGATATGAACAGTTCTGTTGTGACTGTCAAAGATCATTAAGACCCACTGGTAAGTAGTGAGCATCATGAGGGTTCATCATCACACACACCAGAGATACAAATCAGAGAGATGCGTCCGTTCCAGAACAAAATCAATGAGTGTGCTTGTTAAATTAGTAGTTAAAGTGAAGACCTAATGAGCAGATAACAGCACCAAAGTGTTACCGGTACAAAAATAGTACACACACACACACACACACACACACACACACACACACACACACACACACACACACACACACACACACACACACACACACACACACACACACATATATATATATATATATATATATAGTAATACTTATGCATTTAACTGATTAAAATTACAGTAAATAAGTAACATCATAAAATATCATTACAAGTTAAAATAATAGTTTTCTTTTTAAATATATTTTAAATGACATGAACATGACACTTTTCTTTTTTTGATAAACAAAAGTTCAAAACAACAGAATTAAAAAAAAGTTATTTGTAACATTGAATAAAAGTTTTTTTCTGTGTGTGTGTGTGTGTGTATATATATATATATATATATATATTTGTATATATATACATATATATATATATATATACATATATATATATATATATATATATATATATATATACACACACAATGCCTTTATCTATTTCACTGTTTTATGTTAAGACATCACGTAATATATATATATATATATATATATATATATATATATATATATATATATATATATATATATATATATATATATATATACACACACACACACACATACTTTTAGCTTTTACAGAGCAAGTAATGTACTATAATGTACTGTACAAGTTGCGTAGCAAACTCAAGCACCCCTGTAGAACTGGACCTGGAAACATCCAATACTAATTCCAAACTTCTCCAGTAAGAAATCTCCCTTTCCATAAATTAGAAATATCCAGAGTTTAGTTTTGTTTAGATTAACTGCACTGTTGGGAACGTTACTTTAAAAAAGTAATTAGTTATAGTTACTCACTACTTGTTCCAAAAATCAACTGAGTTAGTAACTGAATTACTCTATAATAAAAGTAACTCGTTACCAGGGAAAGTAACAATTTGCATTATTGTAAAAAAAGAAAAAAAAAAGAAAAAAAGTTGCTACATGACAGAGATTTTGTATTTTTTTTTTTGCATTTTTTTTTTTTGCAGTTTTCACAAGTCAGTTGGAATGAGTAGAACAGACAGGTGTTCGTACATAACTTTCAATATTTATTGCACGTCAACAGACAGCAGAGTTTTATCCTGCACTTCAAGTATTATCTTTGTAAGAAAAGTGTTTTTGGCCACTAGCTTTGTAGATGCACGTCACACATTACACGTACACATTACATGCACGTTCTTGCCTTTGAACACAATGAATTTGAAGTAGTGCTTATATCTTCACCTTGAGAATGCCAACTTTTCATCAGATTGCTCCTGACTCGCCATCTCTGCTGCTGCGAATCTTTGTGTAGCTGTAATGTTAACGGCGTTGTAACGACGGGAAAAGTAATTAGTTAGATTACCCCGTTACTGAAAAAATAACGTTGTTACCTAACGCTGTTCTTTTAAACGCCGTTATTCCAAACACTGAGATTAAGTTACCCAAGTCACTGTATGAGTCACCCAAGTCACACACAAAAGAGGAATTTATCGTTGTTGCAAGGTTTTTTTTTGTCTTTTATTTCACCAGCAGTTAGAATTCCTCTACAGCCCTCTCATAATTAGCAATTTGCTCCTGAAGATGACATGTAGGAATTGAGAATGTGAATGCTGTTTCTGTATGCATTATTTAGGTTATACTAGAACGGTCTGGCTTCATTTGAACAGCGATCACATCACAGTAGTTCTCAAACTGTGTGATGCACCTGGGATGAAAGGTCAATGACTTGCTCTCTGATTTTCTTATTCTAGCACAGCTCACAGTCTGTAACCCTCAGCGGTGTCTCATAATCACAGACTGAATGCTGAGATACGACCTTGAATACACGAGAACTGCGGTATGAGATCAACATGATCTGAGATTAACCTCTCAGATCTGGACACATAATTGGAGCAAATCTCCCATTCCATGTTGTCGTCTTATTTTATTTTTTTCCAGGAGTCACTTCAGGGCTGTCAGGGATTTTGTTGCTTTACAAAGTGTTATTAGCTATACCTGAAGCTAATCCCCTTCACAGAGGAGAAAAACGGTCAGGCAAAAACGATAGACTTTCCTGAACTTCTGATGATATTTTATAGATAAGATCACAGAGTAATGGGCTGTTCCTTGAGGCGAGTGCATATGGAAGCTTTTAGCAGTGCAGAAAAGTATGCAAAAGACTCACAGATACAGATGCACCAATTTCAAACTGTGTCATGTGCACTCACAGGACCATGGGAGCAAATGGGAGACTGGTTAGGAATTTTTTTCTTTATTAAAAGGTGGTTTTTGAGGGGTTTCTGTTTTATCAGCTAGCAGAAAGTTTGGCATATATAGCTCTGGGTCATGTTTTTGACTTTTCGAACTTTGTGTTTTAGACATTTCAGTCTATTTTGATATTAACTTATGTTAGCTCGCTCTTCTGGCATATATGACCAATTTAAGTTTCCTGCAACTTTATATTTTGTCAGAAACAGTAATACTTCATGTTAACGATCACATTTTCTTCTATTAACTAAGCGTTTTCCATCAATAAACAACCTAATTGGCTGCTTATTGATAGTATAGGTGGTATTTATAGTAGTTATGTTTAGGTTTTGGGTATGGTTAAGGGATGTATAATATGGTCATGCATTCATAAGTGCTTTATAAGTACTAATAAACAGTTAAAGTGCTAGTAATATGCATGTTAAACAAACAGTAGTGTATGTTGTTCCTAATCTAAATTGTTACCTCAAAAACATAGTTTTTTTACTTCTCATCCTACTCTCTCAGAAAAAAGGTACAACAGCTGTCACTGGGGCGGTACATTTTCAAAAGGTACACTTTTGTACATTTAAGGTACTAATATGTACCTTTAAGGTACCGACATGGACTCTTTAGGTACAAATGTGTGCTTTTGAAAAGGTGCTGCCCCAGTGACAATTTTTATATCTTTTTTTTCTGAGAGTGTATAGTTTCCGTCAATTCTTCACCAATTTTGAAAGTCAAAAAAACATGAAAGTCAAAAAAAAAGAAGTGAGGCTATTATCACAGTGCTTGGACATGAAACTTAAGCCACTTTTTCTTCGAAATTACCTGGAACAATTTGTCCCAGGAACTTTTTCCCCCCAGACTGCATTTCCATTGTGGTCTAAAGTACCGCCAAGAATAGGCAAAAAGTCTGGTGATGGATATCAAGGCATGTTTCTCAATACCAAGGACGCACATTTCATAACAGCAGCGTACATGATAACGTCAGTCAGGTCGTCTTGCCTACAGCAATTTTCCTCACTGTATATTAACAATAAGACGAAATATGAAATCAGACACCACCGCCTCCTTTCGATTTCATTTAAGTGCTTAAATAGCCGCAGAAATGTAGTTCAGGGAAATGTATTTATAGCCTACATTACAATAAAAATGTAATATTATATCAAACAGTATTACCTCTTTTTATTTTTATTTTAACATATTAAGAGGTTAATTGAATAAAGACCAAAGATTACCCGTTAGATTTACCAAAAAATAAATATTTCTTATTTTTACCCACTAAAGAGACATCAGAGCCAGTGGTAAATGTCAGAAGGACTAAACGAGTTGAGACTGCTCTCATTGGGAAACATGAGCACTGAGCTCCCGCTGATCGTGTCTCTGAAATCGGAAGAACACATTTTTAAATAGCCGCTGTCTTTATAAATAAAGCATAAATGACACAATACATATAACATCTGACACAA
This sequence comes from Carassius auratus, assembly GCF_003368295.1. NCBI lineage: Eukaryota > Metazoa > Chordata > Actinopteri > Cypriniformes > Cyprinidae > Carassius > Carassius auratus. The sequence goes on from NW_020527939.1 coordinate 29,862, forward strand.
TAACAATAATATTTAGAAAAATATCTGAATAAATAGTGGTTGAAATACAATGCTGCATGAACTCAACCAATCAGCATGTTTAGAGCCCAAGTACCACCCCTGAAAGTTTGGGACTTTTAAAAAGTACTACCTTGCCAGCAGGGACTTTGTGAGGAGATTTATTTTATTTTTTTTACCTGGAACTTTATTTATATCCTGGTTCCTACGAAACACACTTAGTACTGGCCCAGAGTCCCTAGTTCCTGGGTAAAGTTCCTGCGGTAGAATCATGACTTCCCTGCTCCACCCCAAAATGAAAATTGTCATTAATCACTTAATTCATAACCAGTGCCGGCCCGAAGGGTTGTGGGGCCCTAGGCGAGATAAAAAAATTGAGCACACTGGTGTAAAAACAGTGAGAAGAGAGCACATAAAATACAATTTCAATATTTAAGTGTATACATTTTTATTACCTGTAACAAACTCAACATGCAATACATGTGTAAAAATATTTAATCAGATTTAAATTTGGAAAGAGGATGAGAACTTTTTTTTTTTTTTTTTGCATGAATTAGTGGGATGGATAATTAATTGATTATTTAATGAACCATGCTGAATGTGGCCTAATTTTCTCTCACATATCACACAAGTATGTCTGTGATCCTGGGCATCATCACATTTATTAAACCAAGTATTAATACTACACTAATAAATAATGTATTATGTTTAGCGGAACGTGCTTTTACTTTGAGCCTTTTTTTCTTCATCTGCTTTTCTCTTCTTTCTTTTTTCGGCTCCGGAAAGATATCGTTTGGATGCCATTTAATTTCAATTTAAAATAGCATCAATGTGCATTGCATAAATTAGAAATACGTCGATCAAAAATAGCACCCAGACTTATGACGTTATATAATTTTAGACTTATTTAAGACACTTTCTCGAGTATATATCGAAAGGAATTTACAGAAATATGGAATATAAGTGGAATATGTGGAATCTGTACTAGGAATACGTTACGACATTCTAGTTCACCCAATAGCCAATAGCGGGAGGTGTTACGCTAAATAGAGTGTGGTGCTGCTGTGTATGTTTCTAATCTTTTTTCCGCTTTTATTTAGACAGTTTATTATTATTATCGTTTTCAGCTATTTGTCATGTATGAATTGTTCAGAGATATTCTTTTAATAAAATATGTTTTATATTTTGCTCATCGTCATTGTGAATTTTATCGTGTTTAATGGGGTCTGTGCATTACACGAGCGTTATAACTGACACATGACCACTCATACTATATGTAGACATTTGAAAAAATAAAACAATTAAAAATGCCTGACATCATCATTCGTGGGGCCCTCAAATCAAAGATTTGTATCACCTGTATCACCTGTTGGATGGGCCGGCACTGTTCATAACGTTATGGTTGAACCACTGATGGCAGATGGACTATTCTGATGATGTCTTTCATACTTTTCTGGACCTTGATAGTGTAATTTACTTGGCAGTCAATGGGACAGTCACATGCCTCCCGGTTTTCATCCAAAATATCTTAAATTGTGTTTTGAAGACGAACAAAGCTTTTACGGGTTTGGAATGACATGGAGGTAGGTGTTTAATGACAAAATTTTCATGTTGGGGTGGAGTAACCCTTTAATGTGTATAAATGGCATTATGCCCACAGTGTAGAAGATGAGGTTGGTTTGCCTACTGTCCAATTTGCAATTTGGACGAAATAATTTTTACTTTGGAATAATTTAGCCTCAAGTCATGCCTCATCACATTTTTATGTGTGCGATACTCATTTCCATCAATTTGAACTGATGTCCTTATTGTTATTTTGTCTTTTGTCTTTTACAAGGTTTGTTGAATCTCCACCAAAATTGGGTTTCATCACATTCTGACACTTCGCCACCTTGCATTCTGAACGGCTTTGATATATTGAATTTGAACGTTTTTGAATCCCATATACTTTGTAGATAGAATCTTTTTATTTATTTATAAAAAGTCTCAAAATGTACACACACTCACAATAATATGTGAATAACTCAATTTTGACAAAAATGTCAGAGAGAATCTTCTAAGGGGACTATTTTTCTCCAACTATAATGAAGTTTGCTGAAAAGCAAACTGAAAGTGAGTCATTATCACAGTAGAACATTTATATTAAACAAAAACTTTGTGCATTATCGCCACAATGCCTTGAATACCACACAGATTTGATTGCAAATAAATCTAGCCTTTGAACTAGTTGCTTTTCATAAATTCACTACCAAAGCTCTATGTCCAAACTAATCTGCTCGTTTTCAGTTTGCTATCGGTGTGCCTGACCCTGTGATTGATGCTTGCAGTTATAATTAGATTTTTATGTTATTTTTATGACTTTGTGAAGGTCTTTGAAGTATTACCAAATTAAATGTGCTAAAAGAAAAATCTGTCAATAATGTCCTGACCATAGTTCACCAAAATCTAGAGAAATAAAATTTCGGGAAAAAAACAAACATTTAATGGTTCTTAAATTGTCTTTGTTTTCTTTATGTAAAATATATATTTTCAATAATCAAGATTTCGGATTCAAGATTTTTATTTGTCACATACATGGTTATATGGAGAGCGTATGAACAGCAGTGAAATGTAAAATGTTTTTTTGTGGTACCATATTTTTGTGGTTTCGAGGTTAAATGTGACCTGGGCATGTTTTTATGTTTCTAATAAACTTGCCTTGAGTACAGTTCCCTAGGAAATAAGTATTGTTGCAGAATAGTGTAGTTTTATAATGCAGTTTTCCCCCTTCTTCCTCAAGCCATTTGAACTGAATGCATTGGCAAGCAGAGTTAATGAAGTGTTTAATGACCTTAGTTTGAAACTGTGTCTAAAATATTTGTAGAACCATGAAAGGGGCAACAAGAAGCATAATAATTTCTCAACAAAAAATTGCTTTGGGTCAAGGTATAGTACAAGTCCGGCAGAACCGAGGTGAGATGTTATACTCTCAGGACCAACGTATTGTAAAACAATTACAAGTTGTTGTATTGCGAAAGTGAGCGATTTCTGCTGTGACCTTAGAGTATGTGAACTTTACGGTTTTATATCCAAATAATTACATAATTATTGAATTTATATTCAATAAGGGAGCTTTTTTCCCAGGTGTCCAGTAGAAATGGTCTGGGGAGATTGCGATAGAACATAAAGATACATGTCCTCATTATCTCTTTCCATTGTGTCCATCCTATGAAACCTAGGTTGTAGACTTATCCCGGGATTTTTATTGGTCCCTGTATCCATTAGTAAAGATACATAATATAACGAGGGCTTATTTTAGGGTGTGCATTATATCCTCATGCCACTATAAAGCCTCGTCCAGTTTTACCTGAACCAATGCAGACGTCTTCAAGATATAAGCTATTAAAAATGACTCTCAAGGTTTTCTTTTTGCACTGTTTGTCAGCATTTACTGGGAATGTCCAGGCTGCAAGTGTTTGATTGAGGCCTTTAACTTGTGCAGGTCATGTCCTGAGTCTCACACTCACACCTCAGAGACTTGACAAGCCAGAGAAGGTGAATCAAGGATGCCGGCAGCTCTCTGTTGATCCTATCATCTTGATAGACAGTGAGAACACATTTGAAAACCCCATGCACAGTGCCAGGAAGGGGGCCGGGAGGGTGTTAATGGCATTTCTACATTCAGCTATCAGCATCTCATCTTATAAAGCAACCAAATCATGTCCATTCAGCTGACACTCTTTTGATCTTAATGGCTTGATGGACTCGGGAGGCTCAGCCAAAAAAGGGCTTTTCTCTCGACGAACGCTCTGCTTGGCTTGGGTCCCACCCCTCACTTCACACCTGTCTCTGAGACTAAATGGCTTCGTTAGAACCGTGTTAGAACTCATTCACACTGGCCATCCATCATCTTGCACCTCAGATGCGCACAACTCTCCTGGCATGGACACGCTAAACAACATATTTGTTCCTACGCATCTTTGCGCTCTCGCTATTTATCATAGTTTACCTTTTTTTAACTAAATTATACCCTTTCCTTGAATGTTAGCATAGAGGCTAAAAATGCGAGCTGAGATCTGGCTGATAACTGGAATAACGTGCTCTTTGTGTGTCGTTGTTATTGGAAAGGCAGTTTGCAAACATTTTGATCCGTATACACATTAGGATAATATAAGGTATATATTTTCTGTCTAAACAAAATCATTTTAATAAAGTATTATGGCATAGTGACTTTAATATGGTTAACATCAAATGAAAAAAAAATGACCCTGCATGTTTTCGTAATACATGTTTTTTATTTTTAATAAATAAATAAATAAATAAATCATAATTATGTATTTGTAAGATTTGATTGGCTATAACTGTTATGTTATGTTATGTTATGGCAACACTAATAATAATAATAATAATAATAATAATAATAATAATAATAATAATAACAATAAAAATAAGAATAAGAATAAGAATAAGAATATTATATATTATTATATATATTATTAATAACTGATAAAATAAATAAACATGTTTAACAACTTTTAAAGTTTGTCATCACAATTATAATAATATGAACTATGTCAATAACTAAGATTAATATATTTCAATTCACCGTGGCATCTTTTGAAAATGCACATCCCAGTGCTAAATAAAAGCTCCTGTGCATTTATATTATTTATAATACTGTTTATCCGTGTAGCACCTCTGCAGTCTATGTTTGGAGTTAATGAGAGTAATATATGCCTCAGTGTTGTTTCTGTGTTAGCAGGGAGTGGATGTACTGAATGTCATGGAGATATATTAAAATAATGAATAATATCCCTGGGCAAGAGGGAGGTAAAGACACAGAGCAATGAATTCCATTAATTCTCATTCTACAGAGTCTTCTTCGTGCTGTGCAGTGTGTGTGTTGGTGTGTGTGTTTATATGTTTGGTGCTCAATAATGTTCCTTAAACCCTTCATTAAACATCTGCTGAGCTTTAATAGAATTCCATTAGAATTTTTGGTTGAGGTTAAACAAAACATATATAATAAATCATTATTCAGTTTCAGTAGAACAGTAGGGTTCTGGAAGTCTTAACGGCTTTCAATTTGAGTTTTAGTGATGACACATAAACCATTCAAGGCAGACCTGTGATGAACTCTGAGATTTATTTTATTTTATTTTTTAAAGGATGGTGTGAATTGGAGAATTCCCAGTAAAGCTTTACACCACACTGAAGAGAGACTGGCCATCACAGAAGTCGCTGTTATCATGAAAATCACATCGATTTACACAGAGGTCAGTGTTTGCAGGTTAACTGAGGTGATGACACATAGTTTCAGTATGTCAGAAGAGGAAATTCCCAAGAGGAATTCACATCTGCAGCAGGAACCCTGTGATGGCGTCATCTAAGGCCTACTGCTTTTCCTCTGACATTTTTGTTTTTGTCCACAGCACAATAGAAACAACTACAGCAATGGAGAATGGCAGGATTGAATTTACATGTGTATTGATCAGTTAAAGGGCTTCTTAATAATAAATAATTTTCTTATTCCTTTTCAGTCAGGTTCAAAGAAAGGGTACAGCACCATCACAGCAGCCACAAAGGTAGCTGATGATATTGTTAGTGCTATTGACTGTAAAGAATCCGGTGCAGCATTATTTATTGATCTTTCAAAAACTTTTGATATGGTTGATCACGCTATTTTGTTTGTCTAAAATTGTGATGTCTGATAATGCTATTGAATGGTTTAAAAACTATCTGTCTAGTACATATCAGTGTGTCACTTGTGAAGGCATTATATTAGGGGAGGCAGAACTAATGGTCGGAGTCCCTCAAGGTTCCATATTAGGGCCTTTGTTGTTTATAATCTACGTAAATGATATTTGTACAAATGTAGATGTAGCTGTACATCTCTATGCAGATGATACTATTATATACAGTATGCTAGATCTCTGTATGAGGCACTACAAAAATTACAGGATGCTTTTGTAATGAATTTGGTAAAATCGCCTTCAGATACAAATGCTCCTTCAACCTGGAATACTTTGTAGAAACAGTTGAAGCACTATTATCCCACTTAATGATTTTAAATTATATGTCACAAAAAAACCTTCAGCTATAATTGTGATTGTATATAGGCTGCTGTTCTGTTTTGATTCTTGTATGGAGCTTTGTGTAGCTGTCATACTCCTTGTAGTAGGATGTCTTGGTTATTTTGTTACTGTGTTATATTTTGTTTGTTGTTGCATCTGACTTTTGTCTTTGTTATGTGTTGTGGTATGGTTTATGTGGTGCTGATATGTTATTGTGTAATTTGGAATGCTTTGTTTGTTGTAGATGAGGTTTTTATTTTCTTTTCTTTTCTTCTTCTTCTTTTGTTTTTACATTTTTAAGTGCTGCCTTGGCCAGGGACCATTTCAAAAGGAGACTATTGTCCCAATATGATTTCCCCTGGTTAAATAAAGGTATAATAATAATTGCACTTTGGCTCTTTCTGTTGGTTTTTACTATATTATTAAAATGGCTATTGGAAAGGTGACAGTCGACAGTCGAGAGTGTCTCAGAATTCAAATCAAGTCACCTTTATCTATATAGTGCTTTATACAATACAGATTTTGTCAAAGCAGCTTTACAGTATTAAACGGGAAAATAGTGTATCAATAAATGCAAGAGGAATAGTAAACACTCTCCCAGTAATCGTCCAGATCAGTTCAGTTCAAATAGTATCTGTGCAATCAAGTTGACAATATTGCCAGAAATTAAGCATTCCCAACTTAGAAAGCCATAGGCGACCATTGCAGAAATGGAGAAAAAATCCTTAGGAGAAACCAGGCTCATTCAGGGGCCAGTTCTTCTCTGGACAGATGAAACCAGCATAGTATGGTTTAGTTCTAGGCTGCAACACAAGTTAGAATTGAGCAGAGGACTCGTCTGGTTCCCATGGTCTTGTGCTGATTTTGGACCAGCTGGAGTTTGTTTATTAAGCATGCAGAGAAACCACCCAATAAAGCATTACAATAATCTTCTACTAGTGTCTATAGTGGGAAAGGGGCTGCTAGTTAGCTATTAGAGAACTGAAGCACAGAAGAGAGAAGAATGTAAATGACTTGATAACCGGTGCATCGGTTTGTCTGGAAACGTTATATTAGAGCACAAAATACCAGGATGATGCAGTAAGCTACATTAAGAAAAACTAGTAACTGATTTGTCGGGTTAGTGACATCAAAGATACTCTGTGTTTTGTTTGAAGCACTTTATAACAGGTCATCTATCCACAAGCAGAGCTGTATCTTGTGCCTTGCTAATAAAAGACTGTGACATGATCAGTACTTTTTTTTTTGGGTGAGCAGAAATTCTGTTAAATAATATATAATACTGATTTCTTCAGGCCTTTCTGTACTTTTTTAGTCAATGACATCCATTTGCAATTATGGGAATTTTTCTATTCCGGTTGATCATTGTGGTGTGTACTTTTTCACATAAACTCACTAAAGTTTCGGGAACAGAAGGCGTAGTTTAATGATGCCCACTAATGAAATGAACATTTAGCATTATTAAGTGTGTGTATGATCTGTGTAATTAATGATTCATTTTTAACTACGAAAGAGATTTTCTATGACAGTTGGTATTTCCATGCTTGTTTAAGGGCTTCCCTAAAGCTCAAACGATCTATTTCTAAAACTACGGTCCTCTTTACTTGCATTAACATGAATTTTTATCTGATTATAATCAGATAGCACTTGACCATGTTAGGTGATCAGGGATGGTTTCTCATCACTTTCACAATTTAGGTGTAAATGCTGTCCAGCTAAATAACCAGATACTGTCCAGATGGAAAATGCATGTTAATTCCAGGTCTAACTTAAAAATTCCTATGAGAATACTGAATGCTGTGAATCATTTTTATTCATTTTTAAATCGCCAAGCCATTCTACAAAAAGGTACAAGACAACAACATTGGAGTCCTTAATTTTGCTTTCCATTAATAAATTACAGACTAAAATGCGTCCATTTTGGGAGAAGATAAATCTACCGCAATCTTCTTAAAAGTTCAAGATCTATTTTGTAATGTCACGAGCAGGTTTTACTCAGCAGGAGTGTGCTCAGCAAATCTAATGTTATATCCTGAAAAGGTATAGACTTGAGATTGGGGATTTTGTCAGGATTTGATATGTGGCAGCAGAGCTCATTTTGTGACAACAAAATCTGCATCGTCAGTGTCTTGCCACAGGGTACACTTGTATACAGCAAAAAAACATATATTACTCATCTGTTCCTCCCTGATGCTGTATGTTTGAAGAGTTATAGAGGGACATGAGGAGGTAGAATTGTGCATTGACTGCAGAACTCACTGGGTTTAATTGGATTATTAGTGATTCTTATGGGCTGTAAACTTCTGCAAAACAGAGCTAAGGTGTTTGGGAAGAGAGAGAGAGAGAGAGAGAGAGAGAGAGAGAGAGAGAGAGAGAGAGAGAGAGAGAGAGAGAGAGAGAGAAGCGAGTAAGGAAAGAAGCAGAAGAAAAAACATAAATGGATAAGGAACGAGAGAATGAAGCAAGAAAACAATAGAAAGAAGAAGAAAAAAACCCACCAAAAATAAGTAGATTTGGGCATGAAGGAAGAAAGGACAGAAAAAATAAAGGCTGGCAGGAAGAAGATGGGAAGGAAAAAGAGAGAAGGACGAAAGGTGAAAGATTAAAGGCAGGAAGGCAAACACGATTAAAGGAACCAAGGCAGGAAATGAAGGACAGGGAAAAAGCAGAAAGAAGTAAAAATAGCAAAAGAGAGAAGGAAAAAGTGAAAAACACAGCAGGAAGGAAAACATTCATGAAGGAAGGAAATGGAGGACAGGAAGAAGGAAGATAGGAAACAGTTCGGGCAGGAAGAAAAAGAAGTGAAGTGCATGAAGAAAAGCATGAAGAAAAAGAGCAGGATGGAAGAAAACTGAGGGCAGGACAGAAAGTATGAAGGAAGGGAAAGAGTGAAGAATGACAGGAGGAAGATTGAAGGCAACACTGAAAACATGAATAAACGAATGTAGGAATGAAATAAAGGGCATGAATTATAACATCAAGGAAGGAAACAAAGATCAGGAAGAAAAAAGAAGGAAGTGGTTCAGGGAGGAAGAAAATAAAATGAGGCACAACAAACATGAATGAAAGAGCAGGAAGGAAAACATTAATGAAGAAAGGAAATGGGGGGCAGGGAGGAAGAAAAGGAGGAAACAGTTTAGGAAGGAAAAAAGTGAAGAAGAAAAACAGGAAGACAATTGAAGGCAGGAAGGAAAGCATGAATGAAGGAACTAAGCAAGCAAATTAAGGGCAAAAAAGAAAGTAAGAAAATGAAATAAACTCAAGAAGATTCGTCAAGAAAGATGGTAGAAAACAAAAGAAACTGAAATAAAGACAGTGGTAAGACTGTTGTGTGTGTGGTTTAGAAGAGGACTGCACCGTCTCTCAACAGGGAGCAGGCCTCTGCGTGGAGGCTGAGCAGGAGGGATGTGACAGAACGAGAGTGAGGGAGGAAAGAGCAGGACTGGAGGTGTGTGCTGCTCGTCTCTTTAACTGGCTCAGTAATGAGGCAGCACCGGTGCTCAGTGCTGTTCAGGCTGTGCCGTGCACTCGCCGTCGTGATGAGAACATGTCGCACTGCAGGCGATTCAGACTGTGCTGTGGCACCAAAGTGTGTGGCACCCTGCGGTCCTGAGACTGCCAACTCCGCTCATTTCCTCACAGGACTTTCTGGCTTCTGGCCCTCATTAGAGGATGAGCGAGTGTTCTCTGATATACGGCTTTGCCCTTTGAATCTCACGTTACCTTTGTCCCTTCTCACGTCTTTGGCAACCAGCCTTCCAGCTTTTAACTCTTTATGACAAGTCTCCTTGCACTTTCTATTTCCTGAACAAAGGACCATTTAGTTTCCTTTTCTACTTTAATGTACCTCCCATTCCCTTCCTTCTGTTAAGTCTGTTGGCCTCACTATATGAGCTTCACGACTCTGTTCAAGCACATTTCCTATGCAGTTTGGCTATTTGTGATGGAGCAAAAGTAGACTGAAATAAGGGAACAAAGGAAAACAGGATTCCCAAAGTTGTCTTTCATTGTGATGAGCTCTTTCTCTCTGGGGTATTGTGTTGTATTTCCTCTGTCTGTCTTCCCTCAGCGGAGTGTGTCTCACTGAGCTGGAAGAGGATATAAAGGCTTCTGACTCATCCCTCAGGTAAGCCCTGTCCTGAGGGTCAACCCTGTGCCACCCTTTGAAGCTTGTCCTAATTAAAACAAATCGTCTGTCTCGTCTAGTTAAAGGCAGTGTGATACGAAATGTGCAACACGTTTGTCTTCAATCATGTAAAAAAGGTTGGGTAAGACTTGAGATTATGCATAGAGTATTGGTTGGATTGTTGAAGAGAATGTTCTATACTGAAATGGTTGCTGAAATTAGCTAAAACTGAAAAATTACCAAGACCAGCATTCATTGTTTTTACTTTGGAATAAACTGGCCTGTTGATTCATGGACAACAAGTTCAGAAAGTACATGTGGGCCCAAGTGGGCCTGGCCCGGCCTCTTCGGTCCCTTTCGGGCACCCTTTCCTTGACGATTTCTGCTGAACAAGACCCCAAGAATGCAATCTCTACTGAGGCCCGCTTTTCTAGCATGGATCAGTGTATAGAGGATATGGATAGAGGTGCCATTTTCATATCTGTAAGTAGACATGTGTGCAAGTATCTTTTATGCATTGTAATGTTTAGGCTTTTGTGTGTTCATAGTATTTTGGGGTCTGTTAAATGTCAAAAATCGTCTTCATCTCTGAATGTTAACACTGGTTTCGCCCCAGCAGTCTTAGTGATCAAAAGAGACATGGAGTTTCCCGCAAGTCTTCCTGATTAAAATGCATGCATGACTGCGTGACATTTCAGACCTAAAGAGATGCTCTTTCCCCATCGCCTTGATGTTCCAGAGAAGTTTTGCTCACAACTTTACCTAATGGATGCTGGAGCATGTAATATGGGCTTCAGGTTGCATTACTTATTTCGACTTGTTCCGCACACAAAGTGCACAAGTTGAATGGACTACTTTCATGCTTCTTAAGCATTTTTTTTTCCAAAGCTTGAAAGCATCAGTCTCTATTTGTTGTAATTGCAAGGAAAAAAGCAACCGGTACAATTTGTCCAAAAAAAAAAAAAAAGGTTCCTTTTGTGTTTCAGAGTAGACAGAAAGCTGATGTTTATGAGTAAATAATGACTGAATGTTCATTTTTTGATTGAACTATTTATTCCTTTAAAGACACTTATAAGTAGAAGTCAGACTTCACCTTCAAAACAATTTCAGTCCTTCAGGGAATGCTGTCATACTCCTGAACTCTTTGTAACTTTTTGTTTTCAAGAAGAAAGGAGTCTAGTTCTGTGAGGACTGACACAGGTGGAGATATGTTCGGGACTCAAATATTGCATTAAAGGTGAGATAATGTTTTTATCTGGCTTTTGAAGAGGTCATGCAATGATTTTGATCTTATCCTGGTGCAGCTGAAACCATTCTAGTTTATTTTTTTTTTAAGCATTTGTATATGGTCATTATCATACCATAGGTAAACCTCATTCGATTTCATAAATGGAGGTCCACTGGTTCCCCTTAAAATGTCATGGTGGTACAAGCTGTTTAAAATGTGTATAAAACCCTTGTCATTCCAGCTCTCAAAAAGGAGAAAGAAGCACCACTAAAACAGTCCATTTGATTCCATTTGTCCATTTGATACTGAAATATGTTATTATTATACATTATTCACTTGAAAAGCATTTGAATCTCATTCACAATGGCTCATTTATTATGCCAAACACCATTGGTTCTTATGTATCTTGTAGCCAAATGCGAAGTGCAAGTGTAAATTTGAATCAGACATCACTGTGAAGTGAAAAATTATCATTTGAGGAAGTAAAAGGATAACAAACTTGCTTTCCTAGATGGTGTTTTATGTGAAAGTGGAATATTAGACATATTTCTACAAGAAACTGATATACACAGATCAATACCTGCTTTATGATTGTACAGAACAGAAGATCAGACTGTATACTGTAGATCAGAGAAGTACAGCATTTATCAGATACTACGAACGACACTTTTCATCCCAGCGGTCTCTTGCTGTTCAACCTCCAGGAAAGAATCTCTCACTGCGATGTTAACAAGTGCTTATATGACTTAAAAAGGAAAACTATTGTGATTCAATTGCTTAAAAGTCGCAAACACTTTTTTGCCTGAGCCGTAGCTCAATCATACTGAGCATGTGGTGTACCACAACTTCTGTAATTTCCATTTCTAGTTCATTGAAAGTATCAAAATAAAGCCATTTTAATTATTTAGTTTTTTCTGCAGGTGACAATAGCAACTAATGACTGCTTTCTTGGTAAGCGCTGCGTTACTCTGATGCTAATTTTAATTGCTATGTGAATAACATTCTGTATAACGGGTATAATATGCATTAGTGTAATCTTTCATTATGCGCTCTTTTGGAGTCTCTGTGTTGCTGAGGTGATTCTCCGTGACCAGCACTCTGATGACAATGAGACAATTAACACTTCAAGCCAATAACAATGCTAATGCACTGACTTCTGACCTCGCATTATTTAATTCAGATATTTACCTGCATCACTATGGGGTAGCACACGTAAAAGCTGTTGATGCAGTTATATATATATATATATATATATTCTTTTCATAGATAACTACTTAGAGAAACACTCATTGTGCTTTTGTAGAGCAGTTTGTAGAATATCTTCGTCCCTGTTTTTTTGACTAGCATGATGATACTTATTTGCATTTTAACATAGTCTACAACAACTTAGTTTTTTTTTTCCATCTGGGGGGATACAAAAATGTAGGCCAAGAACAAACATTGAGATCCTTAAGAGTGCGTCTGACATTTAAGAAGCATTTGACTTGTGTTTTCTTTTGATGTGTGTGCTCAGTGTTTAACAGAAACAAGGTTTCACAGTGAAGTTTTAGTATATTGTCAAGTTGTATAATGCTTCATTATGGTTTATAGGAGGCTGTACCCTAAAATCAACTTATCTGACGCTTTTCCAATGAAAGGGCATTCATTATCTGATAATTAAGGGCATTATCAGACTGTGTTCGAAAGCACCACTGGACAGCCTGTTTTATTAGTTTGTAGGTTTCCAGGGACTTCCATAATAAATTACCAACACTACTTCTTAATTTTGCTGTAAATGGGACTACAGCATAATAACTGGCGTGTCTAAAGCGATTCATACTACAGCATGCAGAGGGGAGTAATTTAGCTGTCACTCATGTAAAACCACTTCTCTCTCACTGTTAGTTAGTTCAATTAAACATGCTCTGCTTGTGAATGGGGCAAGGGTGTTGAGAAATAGTTTTGATGATTTAATAACAGTTTTAATAGAGTTATCTGTCTGATGGATCTTTTAATTTGGGCTTTAGACAGCGTTATTATCAGGGAGGAAACTGAAAGATATTTCTCAGAGGTCCCACAGGGCTCCTTAATTGACACAGTGTCTCTCTTCCCCTTCTTTACACATCTAATTGCCACCTCTGCCCTTCATGTCTGTTTCTCTTCTCTTCTCTTCTCTTCTCTTCTCTTCTCTTCTCTTCTCTTCTCTTCTCTTCTCTTCTCTTCTCTTCTCTTCTCTTCTCTTCTCTTCTCTTCTCTTTGTTCTTTTCCCTCTCAAAATTTTCTGCATCTTTTTTCTCTTTCTAACATTCTATTGTCATTTCACTAGTCTTTTCCATCTTTTCTTTTTTCTTTTCTTTTCATTTCTTTTTCAGCAGATTTTGCCAGACTTGTTTTTCTTCTTGTCATTTTGTTTTCTCATCTCATCAGTCCTTTTTTGTTTTCTTTTCCTTATTTTTATTCTCGTCATCTGCGAGTGTTTTGGCGTTGATGGGGATGCCTGGAGAGCAGGACACAGCAGTCAGACTCGTTTATTTGTGACCACAACATTCTCTCGGGACATCTGAGGAACGTCTTCCTCTCTGGACATCTTCAGCTGACCCAGAATTCACATCAGCAAGTCCATTCTACCTACACACATAGAGTATGCTAGAAAACATAATGTATGCATTAAAAATAACCACACTTCCGCAAATGCAGTTAGATGCATCAGCTTGTAGGCCATTGTCTAGATTCTGATCATCACAATCAGAGATGCACACAAATGCTGTTTTAAAATTGTTTTAATAAACCAGGCTGATCCTGCAGCAGTGAATACGTATTCCGTTTATGGCTATTGATTGAGAAAGAGAGAGAGATGTTGCTCAATTACGCAGCCTCTCTCTCCCCAGAGTCTCTAGAGCTGAAGTTGCAGTCGGCTGCTCTTCCTGGTTGTATGATCTATCATGAAATGAGGAGAGCAGCCGAGAGCAAGGTGAGGCGAGACGATAGAGACAAATAAAGAGTGAGACAGAAGATGGCAGTGCTGTCTTGCTCTTTCATATCAGCACAGCCATTTGAGAGATGGCTTGCTTCATGTTTGTTTTGATGAATGAACGACACACTTATTATAGTACTTGCAACATACGTACAACCGTAAACACTGGGAGGTGAAACCATTTACTAAAACAGATGCGTCACCTGTGGCTTATTTAAAAACCATTGGCAAAATGTGCTGAAAAAGTCATTGGTTGAATCCCAAACAATGCATTTCTGCTACATGTACTATGCCATTTAGTGAAAGAATTTTAGACAGATTGTGTATAATTAGTCTTCCGTAGCCAGACCTTCAGACTTATGGCAGCTTTCATTGGCCAAGGCCCACCCATGCGGCTGTTTGACTGACACATCAAACAACCAATCACAGTTCATTCATTTCAGCATCACATTTCAGGGCGTGGACATGTCGCCACAATAACAGTGTTTAAAACTCTCAGACGCATTTGAATGATTGTGTGCCATGAACTTTAAATATTTCAAATACTTTTGAAAATCCAGCTTTTAGTTGATCCTGATATGTGCTCTTTGTCAAAGTTGTAAACACGATGGCTTTCTTCTTCCATGAGGTGGGTGTGGCATCATGGCATCTTTGTTTTCAGGTGGAACGTTAAAGAATGCGACACACATGTCTCCTGGAAATCCTGACTTCGAAACTCCTGAAGTCTTTCCGCTTTTGTGTACTATGTGAGTCAGACATTTAGCCAATGTTACATGGGTGTGACATATGAGGCTTTGAGTAGTGTTTACAAGATATACTAAAAAATTGTATTTTGCATTGTCTAGTGATGCTGGTTAATGCAAGGTTGGAACAAAAGTTAAATTAACTATTTTAATCAATGCTTTCTACTGAATTAACCTTTGGCTAGAGTAAATTAAGTACATGGGTTCAATTAACAAGGAAATGCATGAACTATCTATATATATATGCATTTAAGTACATCTACATGTTGGGTTCAGGGCTTTGGACAGAATATTTCTTACTTTGTATGGCACACGGTATCCAAGTACTTATTTTCTAAAAACTGCAAAAGTTTCATAAATATGTAGATGATGGTGGCCGTTTCGTTTAATGATAGTTAATGGTCCGTGCTACATTAGCATCATTATGAAAAGAAGTGCTAATGAAGGAATTTGTATGTTATTAATTGCTTTTCTCTTTGCATTTCTTGAACTGCTGTAAAATACTAAGTGACTGCATACAGAGGGAGTCACCTTTGGTTCAGTACAATCTGTTTTATTATGCACTGTAGTATCAGGGCACAGAAAACAAGGGCCATGCAAAGACATCAAGAACACATACACAAGTACATATTGACATTGTCTAGACAGACATCGATAGCAGTGTCCTAAAGGAGAGAATTAGATTTCCCCCTCATGTTTAATTTATGTGTTGTACAGGAATCAACAGAATGACTTCCTGTTCACGTAAAACATAAAACTTGTCATTGTGTATTAACTTCACAAGGGGCAATGATCTTGCTTAACTAATGAATGCATTGTGTACTGTTGCCTTTTAAGGTGGTCGCAGCTGGGACATTCTTCACCACTTTTTACCATTTTGTTTTTAGCTCCAAGTACTTTCCGCACTTCTGTGGTCGATGAACTGAGCACCTCCTGGTGGTTCCATTACAATTAGTTACAATTAGTAAAAGTCACTCACTACAGGGTTATGTCTAAAACATTGGAAGCATTTCTAGAACAGGAGATTTCATTTCGTCACTGTATATTTTTAATTTCTGATAATGATCTATTGAAGTACAGTGGTACTTTCAGTTTGTTATACTAAAATTAACATGGAAAAAATAACTATTTGGCTGGAATACAACCTAGACCCACAAAACTGTCCCACTTTCTAAAACAAGGTGCCGATTGTTTAGGCATAAGTATATATTTACATATTAATAATTTGTTTTATTACGTCTCTCTATAACTTACTTTTTTTTTTTTTTTTTGCAGTTCCACACTTGAGAATTGAATATCTTGCTGTGCTTCTCTCAGCTGTTGCCAGAATGTAAATATTGTCTATGCACATGTGAACTCTGTAAAGTGTGTCCTAAAATATAACTTCCCAGCAAGCATTATGGCAGCTTAGATTGGGTGAAGTATTGCATAAAACCATAACTTTTGAAGTTTGACTTTGAGTCTTCCCATTGAATAAAGGTAAAATCACAGAGCTGTAATGATGATGCATGCCAGGGAAGAAGCGGTCAGATACGCTCCAGATAAGTTACATTCAAAATCACCCATGAATGTGGATGCCATGGAGAGAAAACATAGTCGCACGTGTTTCAGATCCTGCATCATATTTTCTGAGCTTCCTTCAAATTACCAGGACACTGCTCTAGTATGTTGTGCAATTAAACCAACGGGAGGAGGATCACACAGATAATGAGAGATGGACGTGATCGATTGTGCAGTAATATGTCCATGTTCCACAGAGGGTTAATTGGCACACATGTTCTTTTGGACATGCATGTTTCTGCTGGCCAGTGCTCCAGGTTATCGTGACCCCTGAAAACCGCTGTGTCCAATTATAATTGATATATAGGGAGTTTCAAGACTTTGAAGCTGATTTTTGGTGTTGGGGGCTAAGAAAGGATGCACTATTAGAAAAAAAAAAAAAACATTATTTTGTGTTTAATTATTATTAGTGATGCTTTTGTGATGGATATGTGTTATACTTATAATTATGTTCATGGCAAAAAAGCCAAAGGATTCTAGAGTGTTATACATTTATTAATCATACCATAAAGCCTGTTTCACTTGGTAACTGAAAGCAGTGCATACAAGAAAACAGATTGTATACAGTTTTATAGTCTTTAAGTTTGGGAATAGATTAAATTTGCATTCATATGTTGAATATTTTAAAATAATATTAATTTAATTTAATTACAACCAATCTCATATTTTTACCGGTAGCAAAATCAGATTTTCTGGATTTAAGATGTAAATATGTAAATATCTGTCCATTCACATTGTTGTGCATTTATTGTGTGTAAACATTTTATTTTATTTTACAATTCTTCACTTAAATATTATTAATTATTCATTATTTATGTATTATCGGTGATAATTCATATTTATTATTATACAGTAGTTTAACAACTTGAATGAATGTTGCGAATTTGTTGATATGTGAGGAATGAGTAATGATAAATGTTTAAGTCCATATTTTTATATGTATGATTATGTCATATTATATGACACACAAGCAAAGTAAGTACAGATGTTTACTTTCTTTTCCATTTTGAGCTCTGGCAGTAGCAGTTATTTTCGCAAAACCGGTTATTGAAGTATTTACATAATTCATAAGTAACGGTAAAGTCAATTTCAAAGAACCAATGACAAGGAACGCCCAGAGGCTTTAGAAAGCTTCCATTAATACTTCATATTGCTAATTACCCAGTAAATTACTTAGGATGCAATTGCAAAAAGCATTAAAACATATTGAGAAAGCCATTATAACATATGTAAAAGTTATGAATATGATTGGACTTAATTTAGGAACTGTGTCTGTATTGATTGGTTAATGAAATGTGTCGTTCTCGTTCTCATTCTCTGTGTAGTATTCATTTAGGATGTTTGTATGAATCTGCAACTTAAGAAAACATGCAAATAGAAAAATCACCTGCAAATGAAGAGAACTCTTAATCAGTTTGACAACACTGGTGCTGCAAATTCTCACAACGTGACCAAATATAGAAAAGTGCTGCCAATACTCACAACACACTGCAAGGAGCACAGACCGCAATGTTTCAATCTTTAAATGAACCACGGTTTTATTATAGAAAAAGTGTTTTACCTTTTTTTTTATTATCATTTGTATTACTTGTACCACAGTTTTAGTAACCAGTTGTTTAAGTATACCAACCAGGTGTTTTTTAATTAATTAATTTATTTATTTTACAGTAAAACCATGGTTAATTTTCATAGGGGAAGTTGTGGAAATTACATAACATTTGACAGCTACAGTAACTGTGCATTTTGTCAGCTTATTTAAGCAAATAATATCCAAAAAGCTAAGGAATAATTTGAACAGGATGTTAGAATAAACACAAATCTCACCTCACCTCAATGATGGCTTTGTTTCTTGCAAACACAGTGCTTTTCACATCAAAAAATGTGGATTACTTGTGGGATTTTTATTTATTTATTTATTTATTCAGTTGTTTGGACTCTCATTCTGACCATTCACTGCAGAGGATCCATTAGCGAGCAAGCGATGGGATTCTAAATGTTTCCAAATATTATGAAGAAGCAAACTCACCTACATCTTGGGTAGCCTATGGCTATGTAGATTTTCAGCAAATTCTCATTTTTGGATGAACCATTCCTTTAACGAGCACCGCAAATCAGCCAGAGCATTAAATCTGTTGTTCTACTTTGTATCTGAAGTAGAAATCTTTGAGTAGCATAGAGGAACAAATTCAACAACACTTTTGTCAAACAAAAAAAGTTAGTGAACCAATTTTGTAAATGGTACACTTTAAGTGCTAAATGCACTGAAATAAACTCAATTTCATTCTTTTCAGTGCAAACACACTTCCTATCTGTATAAATTAAGTTCATTGTAGAATGCACCTTATGCTCAAAGCCATTTTTCACTCCAGATTTTTTGGGAGTAATTTCCTCTGTTACCTGATTTGTGTAATTTCTTTAGTGAATATGGTGCTGATAATAAACATAACTGTGGGTGCAACTCACAGTTACCTTCAAGAACTCAAATACACCAGTCAGCGTGCTCGTATCTCTCTTGGCTTCGGCTTCTGTTCAGTTAAAGGTCAGTCTTATTAGGCGCTTGAACTCTTTGCTCTTTTTTTCAGCCGAGTAGAACACACAAACAACTGAAGCCGATAAGGTTTTAGTATATTTATCTTGCATTACAATCAAAGTATAGAAGCATGAATGGAAGGGCATAAATTGCCCCCCCCCCCCCCATTAATGCATCATTCATCTTCATTTTTAATCAGTGTTAATTTAGCATGAGTTGTGGGTAAATAAAGCATCGATGAGGTTCCTGTTAGATTCGCGAGTCATGAGCTGATGTTGAACGTTCAGTGATTGTACAGGACAGCAAATGAATAATGCAGTTAATCGAATTAATATGCATGATATTCTGCATATTAACCTTACTTTGTAACTGTAAGGTTTTTGTTATAAATGAGTCATAAATGTAGATTGGGAACTGTCTGGGAGATGGAGACATGATGAAGTGTAATTAAAGACATTTGGGGGAAAGATACTTCTGATCATAGAGCTTAGGCTGATCTAGGAGATGAAGTTTGCTTCAAAGAATTATAGCTTCCTCCTCTTCCTCCTAACTGAAGACCAAAGCCGCCCTCCCTCGACTGTTTGCTCAAATCCGCCCCAAACCAAACCCACCCTCCCTCTCTTTCTCTGAGCCTCGGAGCACTGCTGATGAAAGACTAAGATGAGCAGATGCATATTGAGTTAGAGAACCAGCCATGCATGATGAGCTTTCATAAATGTAGGGCCATAAGAACCAATGATGGTAGAACAGAGAGGAAAGATTATAGATGGAGACAAAGGACAGATTTATTATTTCATTTATTCAGATGTTTTATATTTTACTCATTGATAAAAGTTGTACACAAATACATTTGTAGTGCTTCTGAAAAAAATAAGATGTATATGTATATGTATACCATACTTTTTGGAATTTAATTTGCATATTGTTATTATTTTAAACACGTTGACTTATATAATGCGAAAAAAGCCAAGCTCACAAAATACTGGATTCATGCCGAATAAGAACATTACATGAGTTTATTTGTATAGCATGTTTCGCACAACCTGGTCTGTTAAACAAAACCAGCCAAACTACTGCCAGTCAAAACTAATTCCCCCATGGTTTTCCCCTCCATTGGGTTCCCATCAATTGAAACTGTGTTCTGGCGAGCTAGCTTTAACCTATAGACTAAAAAAACAACCCATGTCAACTGTGTAAAAGTTGCCTAATTTTATGGTAACTCTACAGACTTGGCAAAATGGTTCATAGTTTGTTTCACTTTAAATGAATTAATTTAGGCTTCGGCATATAATACATTGTTTATAATGATTTTAATTTATGTTTGTTTCCTGTTCTGTTCTAAATGCAGTTAAATTTAAAGGATTTGCTCTGTAGTTAGGGGAACTAAAATACATGTTTTTTAGTGTTTATAATGTTTGTAACAATTTATTAATAATTAACTTTATTTTGCATTATTTCTCGATGTAATAATAAATAGCTTTTCTCAACTTATTTTCTAGAAAATATTTTACTAAATTTGCTGTATCCATTATCAGACACTATTAATGATTTAATTAGTTATTTATCGGTTTGGAAATAGTGGATATTTAGTTGTGCATGCTTATTCTTACATTTTGATTTTACATTTAATCTTTGCCATCTCTAAAACACACACACACACACACACAAAATGGCTGAAATTAGTTTTAGCAAATACCAAATTTAATATTGATTGCCATATTGTACATCATATATAACTTTGTCAGTTATTAAAGTAATGCATTTATTTAATATAATTGTAATATTTGTGTATGCAATGAAGATTCACATAATTTCACTTTATTATTCATTTGTATGTATTAATTTAGCTTGCTTTTATTCAAAGTGACTTACAAATAAAGAACATGTTGCTGTTTTAAGATGGAGCAGGCTACATGATGGGAGCTTGCCATGTTGACATCACATGACCATCTTAATACTACAGTACTGGCATCATTGTAGTAACTGATTGAAATCATTACTTTTGCTTCTTTTTTTGCAAAACATAAACGATTCAAATGGAAAATAAAATGAAGAAAGCCTGTTGATGTTTTGATGTTACTTATATTCTATATTTTCATGTTAAATAAATGGCATTGGAGTCGAGAGCAGTGAGATCCGCAGTGGGTCGGGTTGTGCATTGAGAAATGATTTGTCTTTGGGTTGAAATTCTCCTGACTAATGAGCCATTCCTCCTTCAACTTTTTCAGGTAATCATGCTAAGAGCTCAGGAAAACTGCAGGGAGTCAAAAGAGTTTTCCGCCTGCTATATCTATTGTCTTAAAAGCAGAAAGGGGAGAGGACTCCCCCACAACTAATCTTTTCACTTCCTTCCTCCTGCAAAGTCTTGAAAGTGCAGTGACTGGCACAAAGACAGTCAGAAAGAACTCCTAGCACTCGCTCTTCAGACTTCAATACATCATGTTTCACAAAGACAAGCAGAGACATGGATGCGGGAGGAATTAGTGCTCCGGGCGGATATAAATACCTCGACGTTTGCTTAAAGGAAAGCGATGACGCACTCCATCTGGGTGCCTCGCATTTTCCTTCGAATGGAGTGATATCTAGTCTTTTCAGGCTTGACTGCAAGCTAATGGTACTGTATGGAGATATTTTTCTCTCAGAATTAGATCTTATTGTGGACTAAAGCGCTCACTCAAAATCTTATCTCGGCTGAAGTGCTGATTCATGCTTTTTCCTGACTGCACGTGTCAGGGCCGCTCTGTCCGTCTGAAGAGCTGTGCAGGCCACGCAAAAGACTCAAATCAACCAGTTAGCATTGTGAAGAGCAAAAAGACCCCATGATGAGCTCACATTCATTTCAGATGAAATTGGATTAAAAAAGAAACATCCTGGGAAAGTAAAGCTGCTTCATAATCAAGGTCGACAAATTCAAATTTATTCTCTAATCTGACTTCAACAAAGTTACTAAAGAAATGATAGTATAATTGTATATATAGGTTATTGTTTTGTATTCAGAGCATTATTATTATTATTATTATTATTATTATTAATATTATTTATTTAGCAAAACACTGTTTGCAATATATATGTAACACATGCTACATTTATTTATTTATTTATTCATTTAGAAACATTCAGAGTATTTTAGTATGTCTCTAGGGTAAGTTTAGAATTTTCTGTAAGGAAATGTTTTTGTATATAATTATCATATTTTTAAAACAGTAAGGAAAATGTACTATAAGATAGTGTGTAATTATACTAGCATCTTGGATTACCCCCCCCCCCATTATTTCTTTATTTTCCATTTTGTGAAAATATTTTTATCTCATATTTCTTTTTATTTGTATTAAGTTGTAATGCATTCTTATGCATATGATAAATACAGTGTGGAAAAGGCGTCCAAAATAGTCTGCAAAATAAATTTATATAGTTGTTAGTAAAAATTCAAAATATTTTACTGTGATGTCAGGGTAAATTTTTATTTTATTTTATTTTAATTAATTATAATATATTTTGATATATTATACATGGTGGTAAACATGATCAAAGAGTATTCATTTATTTTATTTTTAATGAAAAAAGGTAAGTGTGGTGCAAAGGGTAAAATAAAAAATAACAAATCTTTAAACAAATCCTTTTGACTGTATGTAATGTATAATGTAGAAATAAAATGGGGAAAAAACATGCAAGAAATTTGACAGACTAATAAAACTATAAAACGGATGTCATGGATTTCACAATTCTTAAAGGCATAGGTCTGCATGACCTTGTAATGCCTTAATATTGTAACTTTTGTAATATTTTATTATTATTATTATTATTTATTTATATTTATATATATATATTCATTATAAAAAGCATGCTTTATAAAGGTTGTATGAAGTCTTACAGCTTAATGACATAGTAATACTCCAAATTAACCCTAACACCATACTAAAATATATAGACAGGTTCTTTAAAAATAATTGTCAGTGGCATTGTTTAAGATTTGGAATCATTACGACTGTTGGAAAATTCCTAGAATAGCGCATATTAAAATAATGACATGAGCAGTCTGCAATAGAAAGATTTATAACGCTTTACAATCCAATCGTTTAGCAAGAAAGTTTTCAGATAAAACTAAATAGTTATTAAACACAGCAATATGCACATCTTATGCACACACAGACTGCCATTATTCAGTAAATTCATTTTTTGGAAAACCCCACCCCACCCCCTTTTCTGTCTTCTTTTAAAGATTCTTCATCTCACCTGTGCCGTGGTCTGGCAGAAAGTCATGGGTATATGATCTAGGTTTCTTGATCCTTGAGGGAAAGGAGAGGTAAAAGTAAAAAGAAACGAAGTGGGACTTCATTCATTTTGAAGGCAATGCTGTTTTACCCTCAAATGCCATAGCACATAAACAGAAAACTTAAAGATCATACAAGAAAGTTTTCTTTTACTTTTTGACGAAGTGATATCTTTTATGAGCCTCTGAGGTGCATGCATTACCTGGTCGACTCGTCCCAGGACGTGAAGCTCACTGATGTTATATCATCTTTATTGCAGGATAATGTAGTTTGTCTTGATGTCTCTGTTGTCCCAGTCCTCCCCGAAGCACAGACTCTCTGGCTGGACCCAAAGTAAAACTGAAAATAAGATGGTACAGCAGAAATCCATAAGCCTTAAACTCTGGTACTCGAGCTAAAATGTCCTTCAGGTTAGCAAAAAATAAAAATAAAATATCAATGCACTGATTTGGAGATGTTTGAAAATTGATTGTATGGATTTGGGGGCTACAGAAGGTTGTATGCCCAGAATGCAGACCTACAGGTGCATCTCAATAAATTAGAATGTAGTGGAAAAGTTCATTTATTTCAGTAATTCAACTCAAATTGTGAAGCTCGCAGGGCCGCAGGAAGTAATTTTGAACAGGGTGTGCTGTGATTTTTTTTTTTTTTTTTGACAAAAAACCTATGAGCCTGTAGGCCTATTTAAAATACATTTTAAAAATAAATACATTGAGATTTACTACTTTATTGTCATATACACTTCAGTGCACAGCCAGCCAGGGTCTGAAACACACAGACATCAGTTCTCAGATATGCGCAATGCGCTATTAATCTGAAGCAGAAGCAGAATCAGAAATAATAGTTTAATAATCGAAAGAAAACGAGTCGTTTCAATTTCAGATAGCCTATACATACATGCAACTTATTTAGATACAACAAACAATATTACAACAAAATATAAGATTAATCAAACTTCACAATAACGCTAAAACCATGCAATCGATTTGGGCAGCTGGCTTGAGTCACTGCACGTTTATGTCACACGCAACTCTATTAACTCCAAAATCTTTTTACGCACACCACAAGGAAATAATCTCTGACTATTTAAGCAATTTGTTTATTGAACAGTTCTCCACATCCATTACGCAAAGAACACACGCACAGTATAAAGCTTTCTGTCTCCATCTCCAACCTTTTTACACAAACCACAAGGAAATAATCTCAGACTATTTAAACGTTATTTAACAGTTCTCCACAACCATTACGCAAAGAACACACAAACAAAATAATACTCTCCATCTCCATCCCCACCACCTTACAAAAATACTATAGTGTACTACTTACAATTGCTTGGCTAGTCAAAGCTGATCCCACACTTGTTGCCAAAAAAAATAAATGTTACAAGCGCGGCAGCACAATGCTCTTACCTGAGCTACATGCAGGCGGGGTGCCCTGGTTACAGGTGTCCAAATGTCGAGGTGCACTGTATTATATAAAGATGGATGTATTCTGCATGGAACGAGCGGGAAACCTTGTTACTCGGCGACCAAACCTGCCTGCCTGACGTTGACAACGTAACTTCCGAACCTGTGTTGATTAGGCCTCAAAATATGAAATTAAAATCCAAAATATACGTAATAGCCTACGTGTGTCAAAATCATTTTCTAAAATATTCATATGGAATTTATAAATTGTGCAAAATATTTTAATAGGCCTACATTTTTTTTTATCTCCCTCTCGTCACTAGCACCCCCACTTCCCGCGGCCATGGAAGCTTGTGTATTAAATAAATTCAATGCACACAGACTGAAGTAGTTTAAGTCTTTGGTTCTTTTAATTGTGATGATTTTGCCTCACATTTAACTAAAACCCACCAATTCACACCATCTCAACAAATTTGAATATGTTATAAGACCAATAATAATAAAAAAAATAAATAAAATTGAATTTGTGAATCGTTGGCCTTCTGGAAAGTATGTTCATTTACTGTACATGTGCTCAATATTTGGTAGGGTAGGGGCTTTAATTGTGTGACATAAACTTACAATTGTGAGAAATAAAGTCAGAATTGTGAGATATTTTTTATAAAAACCAGTAGTCTTTGACTGGCGACTAAATTACACTGTCAAGGTCGAGAAAAGTATGAAAAGCATCAAATAAATCAAAGCATAAACACACATAGAACATTTATCCTCGTTTACCTGGCAGTCTACGGCACAGTCACAAGCTTCCCAGTTTTCATCCAAAATATCTTAAATTGTGTTCCAAAGAGGAACTAAGCTTTTACAGGTTTGGACAACATGGGGGTAAGTGATTAACAACAACATTTTCATTTTGGGGTGGAGTATCCATTTAAGTGCAAATTTCCATGGAAATTCATAGGATGCAAATATAGCAGGTGGTGAACAGTGCAAACAGTAAATTGTGGTTCAGTATAAAGATCAGTGTCTGAGTTCAGAGTTGAGCAGACTGACAGCTAAAGGGAAGAAACTGTTTCCTGATCTGCTGGTTCAACAGTGGATACTCTTGTTGCGTCTCCCATATAGGCAGAAGAGTTCAAGGTTAGGGCAGAGGTGGACAGTGGTTACTGTTTTGATTATAAGTTTTTATAGTTCACTGAACTGAATTTAAATTTTTAACATTATTTTTTTGAGGTTAAGCAACATATTTGTGCACACGATGTTTTACTTTTTTTTTGTTGTTGTTTTTACATTTAAAGTGTCTGCTAAATGCATGAAATGAGAAATATTTATTCTTTTCTATCTCATTTCATGCATTTAGCAGACAC
This sequence comes from Carassius auratus, assembly GCF_003368295.1. Classification (NCBI taxonomy): domain Eukaryota; kingdom Metazoa; phylum Chordata; class Actinopteri; order Cypriniformes; family Cyprinidae; genus Carassius; species Carassius auratus. The sequence continues at coordinate 56,093 of NW_020527939.1, forward strand.
TTTTATCCAAGGCAATCTACATTACATTACATTAATGCATTCATGGTACAGTATATATTTTATCAATTAATGTATTCCCTTGGTGTTGCTGGCGCCATGCTTTACTATTTCAACTGAAGGAATGCGTTTTTACATGGATGTTTATTCTTGTTCTCACTCTCAATAGTCAGCATCCACTGGTATGCTTTAGTGCTTAACTATTAAATGATTATGAGTGTTAAAAAAATAAAATAAAAATAATAGCATTTGCATTCATGAGATTCATCACCCTTGTGTCTAATTGTTGGCTCATTATGTTAAACTAGGATTGAGGAATCCTTCTGAACCCTCCTATTTAGAGAACTCCAAACTGAATATTTTATTTTATTTTAATAAGGGGAATAACTCGCAGAGCTATAGTAAATGCCTCTGGGTATTGGCACAATGCCTCCTTTCTGACTAATGACATCTACGGTGGTTTAACTCTTCAGGTACCTGATGCAGGCACTGTATATGAATGACTTCACTCTGTGTGGAGTTTCAAACTGTGTAGTGCAATCTTAAATTCATTGCTGACTCTTTTTTTCGATGCACTGCCTAAGACTTGATGATTTGCATTAAACTTGGTATGCTGTGAATAGACTGTAAGAATAGTTAACCCCAAAATGAAAATGTTTTATTTTACTTTCCTTCCAAACCTGTGTCTTTCTTTATTCCACAGAACTGAAAATAATATTTATGTTTGAATGAGAAACAATCCACCTACTCGTTGCTCATACCAGTGTTTTTAAAACTATGATATCAATTTTGTAAATTGAAATAAAGCCAAAATAAAATAAATTGTATATATATATATATATATATATATATATATATATATATATATATATATATATATATATATATATATAAATCACTGACAACTAACTGAAATAAAAGTATTGCAATTATTAAAGCTGTTTAGAAGTAGAAAACTTAATAGAAATATTTGTGAAGAAAAAGGTAGTCTACTAATAAAAATGGCAAAACCATATAACAAAATTTACTTAATTACTTTAATTAAAATACTTAAGCTAAAAAAACAAACAAACAAACTGTTATGATTGGACTTGTTTTGTCATGTGTTTCAGTTCCTGTTTTTCCTTATTTGGTCTGTTTTCCTTTCCTTGTTTTAGTTTGATTCTTAATTGATTCCCTGCACCTGTGTGTTCCTCATTATCCTGTCTTTTTTTTTTTTTTTTTTTTTTTTTGAAGCCTTGTCCTTTCAGATCAGTTTTATCATGTCTGCAATTAACGTACGTGTGTCTTCCTCCTGTTTTCCTTGTTGGATTAAGAAGTACTCTTTTGATTATTCACGTCTCTGTCTCACACTACCGTGCCGGAAGAAACACAACCAACAAATAATTTTTGAAGATCTAAAAAGAAAATCTCAGAAAAAATATTTACAAATACCGTAAGTATATAAATAATATTGTCTTGCCATCCTGGTAATGCGCTGATACATAAGATATATTATATTAATTGGGACTTTTTTCCTCACAACTCCAAGTTTAAATTTCACAATTTGTATTTTTATTTTAATTGTGTATATTTATTTTGTAAGTTTATATCTCTGTAATTCTGAAAAGAAAATGCAAGATATAAACGTGCAATTCTGAGAAAAGCCAGAATTTACATAAAGTTGAAATTACCTTTTCACTTTTATTCTGTGGCGGGACAAAACAAATATCAGAATTTCAAGACTTTAGAATTCATGCCCTGTCCACGATGCGTTTAGCTGTAGCCACATACATCTTATATCGTATAGGTGTTTCTTCCACATGGATCTGGCGTTTTGGGAGAGGGAAACCGATGATTTTGAAACCGGGTCCCAGAATGGATAAACGGCGCCTTTGCTTTTTTGTGTGGTCAGCGAATCCGTAAATTTTTCTTGCCCCTAGTCATGTAACCACAACAAAAACATGGACAAACACTGAATGATTGTCTTTTTATTAACTAATAGTCACACAGATTTATAAATGTATTGTTTCATGTTTGTTTGTGTACCATGCGCAAGGTTTATGCGCATAGTCCATAGGTGTTTCTCAATGTCAAGGAAGGATCCTCGGAAGCCAGTATTTCAAGGATGCTACGTCATCGACATCCATCGAAGGACTGTTCCAATGTCGAGGATCCTCGGAATTTCAACCAAGGACTGAGTCCTTCGTTCGAAGAATATCCCATACACAGGAAAGGATTTTGATAAATCAAAAATCAAAAAATGTTTAACGTTAACGGTTTTTATTTACGTCACCAAACATTTGTTATAACTGTAGTAAATATAAGTAAAGTTTGACGTTTAAATGCTAGCAAAAATTACTACCGTATTGATATTGTAAATTATAGAAATACAAATGGTTAACTGAACCGGACCTGTCATTTAACTATTGGTTGCATCCACGTTTCTTTTATAAATAACTAGTTAAGTTGTCCAAAGTAATTTAATGATACCATTCACAGCATTATTCAAACGGACCTTTTCACTGACGGAATGATGCAATTACGTGCACTTGCTATCCTGTTCCATTTACGTGTTCTCCGTATGCTAAAGAGTCTCACCTAGCCTCTGAAGGAAGTGACTTGGAATGATCAGTCCTACCAAGGAAGTATCCTTGACATTGAGAAACGCCTCATGTCTTCTTTTCCGTTTTTAGTGCATCTCTGTGACAGAATTACAGCGCCACATGCTGGTCTGGCATGTATACTACATCTCTTTGTGGTTTCGTGTGGACATGGATATTTCTTGAGATAAGAAAAAAAAAAGATTGGATTGGGCTAAGTAACTTTGTGTGGACGTAGCCTCAGAGGCCAAGATGCAAATTGTCTGAATTGCAAGAAAGTTTGATTTCTGATTTTAGTCCTAATTGTGAGATAAAGAGTCAATTACCATAGATTTTTTTGTTATTGAGAAGAAAAATGCAAGACATAAATTAAGAATTCAGCTGATAAAAGGTCAGTAACAAGACAAACTTGAAAATCAGTTTTGTTTTTGTTGTCTCGCAAATAATAATAATAATAATAATAAAATAAATAAAAAGTCGCAATTACCTTTTTTTTTCTATTCAGTGGTGGAAACAGGCTTCCATAATCTTTCAATAAAGGCATGAAGAAAGATCTACCTTATCCTAAAGGCGTCAGGCATCAGAACTTTTAATTTTACATACTAAAATTAATTTAAATATGGGAAAGAATGAACAGTATGCGGGAGATGGAAAGAATGAGCTCTAACTGTGTCTTATTTCTAGGACTCATTTATCATAATTATGCAACCGAATTGCATGGAGAGATTGCTTATTTTGAGATAAGTGTTGATATTTCTCGAGCCCTCGGGTTGGTCTGTCTCAGTGGGTGTCTCAGGTTGTTACGAATCACATGCTGGAGTTTTGGGAACTTTTGGGATAAATCTGATTAGAACACGAGCCCCATGGAGCTAGGCATCCGCCTATAGTTGATACATGCACCTTTTTCTTTCAGTTGTTATAGTTTGAGTAATGTCATTTTGTTGGATGCATAAAAAGAATGTTTATTCATTATTAAAAGTAATTTTGTTTTTTTATAATAATGACACTTGTTTAAAAAATACAAATTAGTTGTAACCAGTGCCTAAACATAAAAAATAAAATTGGTTTATGACCATACCAAGTTAAGAACTGCAGTCAGATAAATATAATTTAATTTCATTGTATTTTAATTTTGAATCTGATGCAGTCAGATATGAATTGTAGTTCTCGCTTCATTTCTGAAACAAACCCTGGCATATGGATAGATAAATGGATGGATGATTACATTGAGTGCAGTGAGTCTCTGTTCATATATTCATAATCTCGAAGACATCGGGTCATGAGAAAATGCTATATGTGCCATTGCTCCTTTACTGGGGTGGCATCCAAAATTAACTGAACTAATGGTTAGTGATTTCCCCCAAGAACCACCCATCTTACTCCACTTCCATTCCCTGCTGCTTCAATTAAAGAAATGACCCATGAAACAACAGGGCAATAGAGGATTCCAACCGTAAAGAAACCCCTGCCATCTGAGGGGAGTATGGTCTGCTTTAATGAGAACCATAATTTAATTAATATCATTGAGAGGGAGCAAAATATTTTGTAATGAGACAGTTATATAATGATCAGCACGGATATTATACATAGCATTAATATTCCATGTTTATACATCCATAACATGACATTTTATGAGGATGCAGGGAGATTTTGGTGACAGGAGACAAGAAAACTGAGAATGGATATACTGTAGACATTCTCTAGTGACTGCAGAGGTTTCTGGGATATGGATACGGGTGTTACATCAAGGATGGGGCATCACCTGAGCCATTTCAAGTACCGTGCTACCAATCAGAGTTCCTGCGGGTCGTCTGGGTTTGTATTAGAGTAAAGTGGTACTTTATATCAGCACACATATGGCCTCTCCAGCCCGTGAGCGTCCCGTAGCTTCTGAATCATTCTCTGATCAAAAGGACGGATCTGAGGACTTCTGTGTGAGTAAATGTGTAGCTTTAAGCCTTCACTATACTAAATTAAAAATATATATATATACAGTACAGACCAAAAGTTTGGACACACATTCTCATTCAAAGAGTTTTCTTTATTTTCATGACTATGAAAATTGTAGATTCACACTGAAGGCATCAAAACTATGAATTAACACATGTGGAATTATATACATAACAAAAAAGTTTGAAACAACTGAAAATATGTCATATTGTAGGTTCTTCAAACTAGCCACCTTTTGCTTTGATTACTGCTTTGCACACTCTTGGCATTCTCTTGATGAGCTTCAAGAGGTAGTCACCTGAAATGGTCTTCAACAGTCTTGAAGGAGTTCCCCGAGAGATGCTTAGCACTTGTTGGCCCTTTTGCCTTCTGTCTGCGGTCCAGCTTACCCCTAAACCATCTCGATTGGGTTCAGGTCCGGTGACTGTGGAGGCCAGGTCATCTGGCGCAGCACTCCATCACTCTTCTTCTTGGTCAAATAGCCCTTGATGCCTTCAGTGTATATATATATCTATAGAAATGTAAAATCTGATCGTGATTTGATTCTCAAGTTTTATCATTGTTGAAAACAGTGTGCTGTTTCAGATTTTTTTGTAGAAACCATTATAAATTTTTTTTAAATTCCTTGATAAGAAAGTTCACAAGATCCACATTTATTTGAAATAGTAATCTTATTATGCTATAAATGTCTTCACTGTCACTTTTAATCAAATTAATACATCTTTGATTACTAAAATAATAATTAAAAAAGCTAATAAATAAAAAAGGTATTGCATGTGATTGTGTTGCATTGAGTGTCATTATGAGGGTGGAAAAAATCCTTGATGCAGGAAATTTGTTTAAGACCAGAAGCACTGTAAGAACAAGAAGAGTTTCTGTCCTAAACAGCCTGACCTCCACAAGTGACCCACAAGGCTTTTTTTTTCTTCTCTTGATTGTGTTTATTCAGCCCATGGTGGAATCTCTTATAAAAATCCTAATGAAAATAATAATATTAAATGAATTTCACTTACAATACTTCACTTTCTGTTAAAACATTGCACACTTGCAGTTGTTTTTGACTTTATAGTCTTCTTACATGTTGTGTGGTGGTAGCAGCAGTGGGATTCATACACCCTCTCCATTACTGCCTCCATGTAAGCATCTACCAGACCATCCATCTTTCCTCTCTCGTGCCATTCATTTTTTTTTGTAAATGTCCATCGTCCTTTAAACTTTCATTTTTCCTTGTCTCCCTCCCCAATTCCCACTTCCACTCTCGCGGGCAGCCTGTTTAGGGTCACTGTCAATCTTATTATAGAGGAGGGTGTGTAATCACCTCATCCATCCATGCAACCACAACCTGCATCTCCAGACCAACCTGAAGTGCCAGTGTATAGCTAGTACACACATGCATGCTCAACACGAGACAGCTATATAAATTAACAGTGAATTTAATGTATTTATTTACTTTTCTGTCTGGATTGACGGTCGAAACATAGTTGAAGTAGATCACCTCCATCAACATCCCCAGAGCTTGCACAGTCCTAAACCACTTCCTGAGATGATCAGGAATTCGGTAACATTTGGCAGTTTTGATTTATATCCCATAATTGTGTTATTATAGATCTGTATCTGCTTACATATGTGATCACTTGTTCCTGCTATACTTCTTCACTGTTTTGATCCAGAGATTCAGTACTCTTTCAGAAGATGCGCAAAAGCCTTTAAAAACAAGATCTTATATGAAAAAGTTTGATCACATACACCTTGTGTTATTTTAATCTTGTTGCTGTATTGATTTTATCGTAGAGTAGTTATATAAATAGAATACAATGTAATTGGTAGAAAATTAGCTGCTGTTGCCAAGTGAAAAGCTTTTGCTGCTGAAATGGCATTAAAACATCCATCTATCTACTAGTACGAGCAGCTAGTAACCACTTTGTTGCTAGTTTAATAACCAGTTAGAAACCAGTGTTCCAATGTACATCCAGTAGACTTCTCAAGACTTGATTTTCCAGTAAGTTTATAAGACAAATACTGTGACACGATGTGATAATGAACACCGCATTTGTAGCTCAACATGGCAGGAAGTTTCCTGTAATGCAGTCAGAGACATGATAACAACATACTCCGCGCGACACGGGGAGAAAGTCATTAGAGAAATCAAAGTGGTGAACCCGATGTTCCAATATATCTTTGTCAGCCGGCTTAATTTCCTTCAAACACACTAGATGACCCTGTCACAAAGATGAATGTTCATCTTTTCCTCCACTGATGTCATTTTGTCTTGTACTTGTACGCCTTTAGAAAAAGCGTGTTTAATTTTATTTTACATACAGGTGTCGTTTGTCTGAGTCTGCCATCATAGATGCAGCTTTACATGCTTCCCAAAACACACACAAAAAACACAACAAAATCACTTTCTCCTTTTTTCCCCCAAATCCCACTTGGTCGGTGATGTGGAATGGGGCCCTTCAGAAATCTCCCAGCCTTTATTTGGATGGATTGAGAGGGGTTAATCTCAGCAATTGAAACAGGTGCTATTCTTCTTCTGAATACCAACACAAGAGAGGAGAAAGCGGGACATTTTCCCAAAGAGGAAACGCATAGTGAATCTCATAAAGATGTGGAAAAGGTCAACGAGAATGCAAACAAGAAATATTTCAAACGAGGACGTGTTTGCTTGATTAGCTGAATATAAAAGACCAAATAAGGAATATTAGTCCAGCCGAGGCTCATCTCTCTTTGTGTGATTTCATCTGGCAGAGTCCTTGCATTGATGAAGATGAAACAAATTCTAGTTAACGTCATCACATCATGTTTGTCTTTTAATCAGTGGTTGTATGGCGAAACAAGTGCCCACACTTTCCTAACGTTTCCTCATAAATCTACCTGGGTTTGTGTAGGTGTGTGTTATATGTTCCTCTACAAGTAATTAGAGGATTAGAGCGTCTGTCTTTCTGATGAGGCAGGCAGTTATTCTAATCTTGTCACCGCAGCTGCTGTAGCTCTCAGGTCTTTGTTTGTTAAATCTTGTTATTTAGACATCTGCTGGCTTCATTTACACCTCTTGCTGATCTCTTTCCATTGTTCTGACAAAAACAGACATGCACTGATATTTTGAGATTTCAGATATGCAATGTTTTGTTTATTCACAATCTTGCATTTATGTGTTTGTTCTCAACAGCACTCGTATGCATTCAGATGGCAGCGTTTTCAGCACAACTGATTTCAGCATTGATGATAATAATAATAAGAAATGTTTTTGAGCAGCAAATCAGCAGATGAGAATGATTTCTGAAGGATCATGTGAAGGCTTGGAGTTACGATGCTGAAAATTCAGTTTTGATCACAGGAACATATGCATTTCAACATATTTTGAAATAGAAAATAAATATTTTAAATTGTATTAATATTTCACAATATTATGATTATTTTCATTTTTTAATCAAATTAAACATAAATACAGCCTAGGGCAGCATACAATATAAATATTTTTTTCACTCATTAAATTAGTGCACATTATAAATGTAACCAATAGCCATGATGTTTTTGTGAGATTTGCATTCTGTCATGCAACATGCATTTAACCATTTTTATATTGATTCATTTGTACAGCGTTGCATGTGGATTGTCATGAAAACAGGAAGCAGTTTGCCATTTATTAAAAAAATAAAATCTTATCTAAACTTTTAATGCTCTTTTGCTGCCTTGCAATCATTTTAATTTTATTCGGAAAATGCAAATTTGTCTCATGAGTCACTAAAACTGTTTTGGACTGCTTTTTAGCAGCTGTTACATATGTAAATACTAAGTAGACACTGAAAGGAATCATGTTTTTGTGGCTAATTTTCTCTTTTATACAATTATGTGTCCCCTGTCTTTGCCCTCATTATTAATCATTGTGCAGTTTCCCATCACCCTCTGGTGCACATCACCTTCTAGTTAGAGCACTGATTCAATTTTACAGTGTTTGATATGAGCCACATTTAAAAGGTTATGTGAACACCCTCACAAAAATCTCGAGCAACAAAGTCGAGCAGAAAATGGTATTTGGGTGTTTGCTCGGCACGGTGAACACAGCGAATACATGATTCATCTTCACATTACAGACATGTATTGTTGTTTCCACATGTAATAGTGGTAAAGTGGGTTGGATTTGTTTCCACTGGGCATCGATTCTGTGTTCTCTCATTGGCGTGTGGGCAGCAGGGCCGTGCTCCTGACACATCTGATCTGTTGTCTTGTGTATAGGGTGAGCAACAGGAAGAGAGGAGAGCATGAACCAGGGCTAAAGACAGAAAGCCTGTGGTTATTACTGCCACCTTCACTTTGAAAATAGCTGCTGGTTGTGACTCCGGGCCCGTTCTTCATACCTCGCTTAATACATCTGAGATGATTTGAAAGATGCCAGATCTTCTAATCGTGAAAACTGATCTCTGGCTAATTTGGTTCTTCAAACGAGTTTGCGTATTTGATTAAAATATCTGGATTAAGATGTTTAAGATTACCGCATGTCCTCGTGTTCCCAGTAAAGGGCAGATGTATTGAGACTCGAAACCACGATCAGCTATGCAACGATTGGCTGGCGGCAAGACAGCAACGTAATGACATCAAAGAATTAAAGAAAGACACCTGACGAAAAGCTTGACAAATCTTTGGACCTTATTAAGGAAACAGAAAAGTGAACAAAACTATATAAATGTTATAACAGATAAATGAAATGTGTTCTGTTTTTATTTTATTTAATATTTTTTACATGATTCTCAGTTGTACAGGCTTTACATTATTAGTTCAGTGTTGTAATTATCAATCCATGCCATTTTTATCTTCGAAGCAGGTCTCTTATGTGACCACTTTAATGAAAGTTTCTTAAGGGTGAAGATCAAGATGTCTGCATCTCCTACACTCCCATGATAGCTGTCAGCATTCAAATTAATGCACAGCTCAGATGAACTGTACAGCATTGGGTGTGTAAGAATCCAGTACAGTTAAAAAGTTATTATTTTATCACAAATAAATCTAACAATGGGTAAAGATGGCGATAATATTATAGATTACACAACATTATATTGAAACATTTTAAAATATATTTTTTAAATGATTATTGTTTTATATGATTGTCCCTGGATCAATAGGATACTCTTGTAATAGCACTGGCTGGGATAGATTTTAAATATCAGTTCCACTTAAAATGATGCAATCTAATCCTGTTTATATGAAATAAGCCTGCTCCAGAGCAGGTTTAACATACAGACCTGTTGTTATGACAGCAAGACCTGGATGAGCTTCGAAGAACCAAATAATCCAAGATCATGCCAAATCATCAACAATTAAATCCAACTAACTGAGTTAGTGACGTACAAAGTATGGGGACACGGTGTCAGTGTACTCTAGATGTTGAGATGTTTCTAAAAGCAGGGTTTTCATGGTGAACTGGAACAATAAATTAATACATTTTTCCTTCATGTTTATTCATTTAGAATGGCTTTGAAACTATTTTTACTTTTTATTTCCTCAGATAGAGATACACTTCTAAGAATTGTGAGATCTTAACTTAGAATTCAGACCTTTTCTCGCAATATTAATAGTTTTTACACCATTTTGTAGAATACACTATTTTTTTTTCTTCAATTTATTTTGATTTTAACTCACAATCTTGCAGGTCAGACTTTTTTTTCTCAGAATTGCAGGTCTGAGTCAGTATTGTAAGATATAAACTCAGCTTAGTTTTTTTAGTTTTTGAGTCAAAAATTAATAAACATAAAAGTAAATTAATTCTTTTGAGTTTTCAAGATTGCAAATCTGTTTTATTTTACAACTTAAAAAAAAAAATAATATTTAGAGTTTACGCAAAAAAATTTGGCATAGAAAGAATTTTGACTCAGAAACTGCTAATACATTTCACAATTACAAAGTAATGACAACTAACACATTGAATTAAATGTGACATAATAGAAAGACATCATTTACAGTGTAACAGAGGCACTTGAAATGTATAATAGCATTGTCCTGTTCATAAAAAAAAAATAAAATAAAAGAAAATACTCATAATTTTAGGTTCTTCAAATAAGCATATTGGTTTAAGCATTCTTTAAAGTGCTGAAAATGTATGGTTTTCAAGTAAAAGAAAAGAAAAGAAAAAAAAGTTTTTAGTTAAACTTGACATCAGGATGTAAAACATCATTGGGTTTTAATTGGAACATTTATTTTTAAGAGTGTGGCATGAATCTGCACAAGATCGCTTTGTCATTCTCCTGTAAAACGTCCTCATTCTGTCTTATCTGCTGTGGGTCGTGAGCAGAGGTGATGAGAGGACTTCATTTTGCTGATATCAGCGGTCTGCCTTAGCTAATTACATTGGATGTAATGTAATCTGTATTATCTGCCAAGGAAATATGGAGGCTATGTGATTTAGCTCATGGAAATTCTCCGAGCACACTTGGTCGTCATTTACTCACCCTCACTATGTGGTTAAACCTACTGTGGAAAACAATGTAGATGATTTCAAGGAAGATAATCTTTATAAATAAAGTGTTTTGGGGGTCCTGCTAAAAGTCTTTGGAGAGGCCAGTAAAGAATCAGCACTGGATTGATGTTATGAGGAGGACTGAGACAAGCCTTTTGCGGGCCGTTTGACTTGGATTCAAATCGTTTAAATGATATTAAACGCTAGTATGCAAAACAGTCTTTCCAGCAAACTAGCCACCTTTGTTAACAGTTGTGTTGTGTTTGCTCTAAGATTTTGGTCCCTGGAGAGTGGCGTAAGAGCAGGACTGAGTCTGATTTCTTTGATTATGGAACAGTGTAGATGTGCCAAATTAATTTTTATCTGTTTGTCATCAATCCTGCCACTTCAGTGCTGCTTAAGATATCGATTTGCTGGACTTCCCTTCAGTACCTCCTCTTTTAAACAGAATAAACAAAAATAAACAAATAAAATAAAATAAATGGTCGCAAGTAACACCTGGTGCCCATATGTTTAGAACAACCACATTTTTATAACACAAGAATTTGAAAACAAATGCTATACCCTCAATAAATCAGAAAGATACTGTAATACGTAAATATACTGTACACACACATACACACACACACACACACACACTATACACACTCTCTCTCTCTCTCTCTCTCTATATATATATATATAGCGAGAGAGATAGAGGATAGATAGATAGATCGATAGATAGATAGATATATAGATAGATAGATAGATAGATAGATAGATAGATAGATAGATAGATAGATAGAGCAAATGATTGATAGAATTGAAGGGCAATTAATTAGTGACACTGTAAAAAAAAGCTATTGTATTATGTACTATTTATTATTTTTATTTATTTTATTTGAATTTATTAATTCATTCTTTTTTAAGTTACAAAAAATTCAAAAATACAATCATATTTTATTATGCTTTTGTTATTCTTTCTTTCTCTCATGAAACCTCTTCTTGATGTGGATGTGTTATGACATGGACTAAAGTCATAAAAAATGTAACATGTCTCGTAGAAGTAAACATCTAGTTATTTTTAAACTGTGATTTTCACTCCCCCTTTTTACACTCGATCGCTCAAACATGAGCTTCACCGTTTTGTTCTCTTTATAAATCATTACCCCATAAATCTAGACCCAGTTAGTTGACAGATATATGCTTTACGGTAATAGGAGTTGTAAAGCAATAATGTCTACTGTCCAATAAAAAAAAAAAAAAAAACATCTCATTTTTTATGATTTTCCATTTCTTAAAAATTCATTGTGATTACGACCATAACTAGCTTTAGTTCTATAATTACACAAGGCAAAACAGAGCACCTGATGTGTGGGAATCAGCAGGCTCTGAATGCAGTTCACAGAGGACACTAAATAGGTCTAAGCTCCTGCCAAGGGGCTGCTGGGGACATCTGCCCTCTGTGCTCATTACGTGGTTATGATTTCCTGCTAACACCTCAATGTCAATATCCCCAAAACGTAATTAACTAAAGCCCAACCTCTGCTCGACAGTCTTCACCAGTAAGGAACATTTTATAACAGCATTCTACTGAAGGATATTTTTGATATTGTGTGCAATTAATGGTTATTTATCAATGCTGAAACCCCCCCAGAACACCTTAGCATATATGGTTTACTGAACCATTAGACTGCATATATATATATATATATATATATATATATATATATATATATATATATATATATATATATATATATATATATGTATAAAATATCAATACATATGATGCAATGCAATACAATGCTGACTGAGAGAGTCTGATTAATATGAATATGTGCTAATATTAGTAACAATAAAAAAAAGTAAAATGTGTTATCATCTCTGTGACCCGTTCAGTGAAATACTGGCACGTCTGCGAGCGCAGCAGTCTTGATTGCAACCATAAAATGAAATGCACATGCAGGCATTTCCAGCCAAAGATACCTATATCTGTATTTATGTTAATGGCAACCACCAATCCACCAATTACTGATGTCTTTATGAAATAGTTAGTTTTTTTTCCCCTAATATTTAAACACTGACTATAGCCATTCAACATTACAGTCTAATTTGGAGCTATAAATGTTAACATTTATTAGACATAAAAAATTAACAACAGCTAAATTAAGTGAACTTAAAACAATCCTCACATAAACCCATTGTAATATATGCTTTATTTGCCTGTGTCCTTCAGCAAGTAGGAAGTATACAGAAATTGAACAAACTTATCTAAATCTAAATTCTAGATTAAATATAGATTAATCCTTATAGCTGCAAAAGTAACTGATTTCCTTTAGTTTTTTTATTTATTTGATGAACAGACATCACAGCAGCTGGGTTATTAGGATATTTTGGTTGCTTTAAAAGCCGCCTCTGCTGATCTGATCTGACACGCATCACATTTTTCACAACTCTTTACCTTTTCTGACCCACTTCAGTGGCCAGTTGCATAAACATAGCCACTATGTTACGATTGTGTCTTAAGAGCTAGTTTCATCAACTAATCATTTAAGCTGATATATATATTTGCACAGGCAGTGTCAATATTTTAGTTCCCCAGACATGAGGTGATTCAGTCTGGGAATTCATGAACTCAGTCCCCATGGTTTTCAGAGGACAACCTAATAGAGACATACTGTACTTTAGCACAATTTAGCGTAATGTTTTCATAAGGTCATCATGCTATACAAACACTGGAGACAGTGCTATTTGCTCATGGAAACCATCGATTCCCTTGGCACGGTGTCAGTGTTTACTGAAGTGCTAGTCATTTGTTTCTCAGGTCAGAAGAAAAAAATGAACATTCAACACAAGCAACGTTATCTCTGCTCTACCAGCGTTGCACTAATATCGACATTATAATTACAGACCTCCATCGTATCCTCACTTATGGCCTATTATAATCATTAATGACTTGTTTCTCCCCATTATAGATCATTAGGTGATCAATTGGCAAGCCTTCGCTTCTGTCCAGACACATTGGCCCTTTTCCTGATACTGCCATCTTGTATATCACCTCTGTTCTCTCACGAGGAGGTTTGGAGGAGATGAAATGCCCATGGCCTCAGCTTGCTCAGCGTGTCCCATTAACATCACCACCGACTGCAGCAGGTATTGGAAACTTGACAAATATTCCTCACAGGTCCTGCATGTTGAGCCTGATTCATAGGCTCTGTCACAGAGGAATGTGCCGAAGAACTCACGTCACTCACACCGCCGTGATCCCTTGACCATGATGTTTCCCTATTTTTAAATTGCAATTCTATATTTGGTACCTCACTTCAAATGAAATTCAAATTCAGGACCTGAACTGCAATTTAAGTCATTCTCAAATTCATTTCTGAATGGTGCACAATCCTGCTCTGAGCATCTGTTGCTGTGGTTTCAGACTAACTTGTGTCTGCTTGACTAGGTCTTCTGGAGCCAAGGAGCAAAATAAGGTGTCTTCTGACCAGATTTGGTAACTGGCGAGGAAGTTTCCGCATTCCAGGTGGAGAGCAAAGAGACTTAGCCTTATTTCTTCGACTTCACAAACTGACAGGTGTAGAGTTTAGCCTGGAGAAAACCGTCAAGTACTGTCAGATTCAGCTCAGAACAGATGTTCTCAGGCTGATGGTTCATCTCAGAGGTTTATGTGAGAATTAGGTGGCTTTCATTCAGCTGTGAATGAGGCCAGATGTCACCCACCGTGAGGGAAATTAAAGAAGAGTTTAGATCTGTTCAGGAGTTGCCTCCGAAGAATTGTTTTTCTGTGTCGGCCGCGCAACTTTTCAACTTTGATCCAGTCAGTTATACCCCAGTGATAGCAGAATTGGTCAAGGTTTCCTCAGGGAGAGCCACAGACAGATTGAAAGATTGAATCCATTCAGTGGTGCGAATCAAAGGTCAGTGAGGTCAGTGCAGGTGCTGCATGAGGTCCACCTCCCAGATCACACTGCTATTTCTCTCCCCTGTGTCGGTGTGACACTGTTTGCCTTTTTACCCATTAGAAGCAGCTGTCAGCAGAGCCTGAAAACACATTTTGCGTCTCAAAACTAGTCAATAACGTCCACACAAGATGAGCAGATAGAGTTAAGCAGACGGGCCGCAGCACAGAGGCTAAAATACAGGCTGTTTCCCCTGATAAAGCCCATCCACATATCAGCACCGGAGATAAATCACAAGGAAGCCAAGGCCTGCTCACAAGCCGCACCAAAAGCTCTCGCCCACATATATTAGCTATTTGCTAAGTGTTCAAGATAACGAACAGATCTCCACGCACACACAAGCTGTTATACATAAACACAACAC
Organism: Carassius auratus; assembly: GCF_003368295.1. Classification (NCBI taxonomy): domain Eukaryota; kingdom Metazoa; phylum Chordata; class Actinopteri; order Cypriniformes; family Cyprinidae; genus Carassius; species Carassius auratus. The sequence continues at coordinate 71,387 of NW_020527939.1, forward strand.
AAAGTTGTCGCAGCTTTCTGATTCAGCAAGAGCGACTGGGCTTTTAGGAGCACGTCTCATTCTTGTTATTTAACAAATCCATACGCTCTCCTCACAAAAGAGATGGTGGCAAGATAAAGACGCCCAGTATTGACGTTCAAGAGCAGACCTGGATAATACATCATCCCAGAAACCCATTTTCAGGTGCTGGATAAATCTACAGGGGTTCTTTTCACCGTTTGGAGGGCTGTGGCTGTGTAGAAGAAAACACAACAAAGAAACAGGGAATTCAAGAGAAGGCAAGTCCCTTCCTCCCTCAGGGGCCTTTGGTCGCCGAAAATCAGACTTAACAGACTTAGGCACACTCTTTAGGCACCTGTGACCAACACTTGGAGGGAAGCAATTGTACTTTCTCCCTGTTCTGGGAGAGTTTTTTTTTTTTTTTTTTACCAAAAAATCAGTGATGAAAGCACTACCATGAAGTTGAACTGTTAAACTCTTGCACTCCTAAAAATAAAGATTTTTACAGTTACGTCATAGAAGAACCATTTTTGGTTTCTCCAAAGAACATTTCAGTGAACAGTTTTAAAATAAACTTTTTTTTTTTTCTAGTAGGAAGAACATTTGAATAATCCAAAGATCCCTTTTCCATGATAAATAAACTTTTGTCCAATGGAAAGGTTCCATGGATCATAGATCCAAATTAAGAACCTATTATTTTTAAGTGTAGGGGAGAATTCAATAGGAATTCGGGACCCACTTTATATTAAGTAGTCTTGACTACTATGTACTTACATTTTAATTAATAATTTAGTACAATGTACTTATTGTGTACATACATGTTTTTACATTGTATTTATATTATAAAAAAACTACATGTAATTACATCAGTATTTAATTTCTGTAATTACATTTATAATTACACTGTCGCCCCTTACTTTACACCTTAACCCACCCTTAAACTTACCCATACCTCCAACCCTCTCCCTAACCATACCCCATCCCACCTCAATAGCAGCAAAAGTGTTTTACAATACAATATGAACACAATAAGTACATTGTACTTATTTTTTATGTAAGTACATAGTAGTAAAGGCCACCTAAAGTGGGACCGGAATTTGATTTAATAGCATTAATAATTATTGCATTATACTAATCAGGTTCTGAATCGTAAATTTAAATATAACCAGATGTGGATGGGGCTTTAACTGGAACAAAAACAAACACACTGCTGTTCAAAATTTTGAGATTTTTTTTTTAATCACAATTTTGTACTTTTTTATTTTTATTTTGAATGAATTTTGAAAATTAAAATCATGGTAAAAACATCTTAATATAATTTAAAATATAATTTATTCATGTGATGCACAGCTGTATTTTCAGCATCATTACTCCAGTCTGCAGTGTCACATGATCCTTCAGAAATAATTTTAATATGCTGATTTGCTGCTCAAGAAACTTGATTATTATCAATATTGCTTCATATTTTTGAGGAAACGGTGATACTTTTTTTTCAGGTTTCTTTGATGATAAATAAATAAATATTTATTGAATATTTTCTGAGATGTTGCATTGCCCCGGAAGAGTTAATTCTCATTAATACTGCATTAGTGTTTTATTTAGAGTTTGCATGGGGTTGAAATGCTCTAGGTGAAAACTGTTGAGATTCTCTCTGTGTTTTATAGGCAATTTCCAATCATTGTCCGGTGAAAAAGCAGCATTCTGTGATTCTGTCATTCTGTGTCCCTGGTTGACAGAGAGGAAGGTGACAGTTTAACTACCATCTAGTGATAAAGAGGCAAGGAAAAGTGCTGTGAGGTTTATTCCTCCTCTCTGACAGCTTCTCTCTCACACACACATTCAAACACATGTGTCAGACCTCACTAAATAACACCGAGGAGAGAGAGCCAGAGGCTGAGGTGAAGGTCACTCACTGTAATAAGACAGCACTTCTCAATAACGACCTTCACAAACCTCAATTTCTACAAGAATGAGATTGGGCAGGAGGTAGCGTCAGGGCCGGCGCACACTTGAGCTGGACACTGATGTCTTCATCCTATAGAAGCTGGTCCTGACCCAGACCTCCTACGGCATCCTTAAGCCCTCTGAAAGAGCAGATCGGCACATGTAGACATTTTACTGATGTTTGAAGCATTGGTCTCAAGAGTGAGGACTGATTGCTTACTGTTGTTATTTATGTATTTATTGCCTCAAAATGCACTAATTGGAATGTTTTTTGTTTGTTTTTTTACCTTTCTATTTAAATGGATACACCTGACAATCCTTGACATGTCATACTTTTACACAACAATTCTTCATTCTTCCTCAATGTTCATTACAGATCCCTCAGTCCATGGTCTATTAATCTGCCAATCTGTTCTAGTGGCTACATACTAAGAATAACTTAAATGCTTCCGTCAAAGAATTCAGCCTTTAAAGAATCAGTGAAGTCAAAATAGTTCATTGCTTTTGTCAAAATTGTGTTGCTTTTAGTACATGTCTGTAAATGTTAAGTTCATGTGTATAATGTTTCTTCCTTTTTTAATGTAGGTATTTATTTATTATTTATTATTATTTACTTTGTTTTTTTTTTTCATTTGATTTTGTTTGTGTGTTGGTTTTGGATTTTAACGTTTTGCTTTTTTGTCTGCTTTGTTTAATTTTGTTTTGCTATGTTTTTATTTTTATTAAAGTTTTGCTTTCTTTTGTTTTAAACATTGCTCTTCAGAACAAATTATTTGGATTTGTTTTGTATATATTTTTTCTTATTTTATTTTAAATATTATTTACTTTTGTTTTGTTATAAACTTCTTTATTCTCCACATACTTTATATATATAGGAACTGCTTGTCCAGCATTTATGGGTTAAAAATGTCCAGTTTATAGAATTCACATTTTCAGGTTGTTACTTTATTATAAAGAAGCCTAGAATGACATGTGAGAAAAAAGTATTCTGAAACATATTGATAATCATTTTAAAAACTGTATTTCACCATCTGCAGTTCTGCCCTATTGACTTTTCTCTTTTCTTTTGTCCTATTGACCTTCATCTTTTTTATTGAGCACCATAGTGTGAATGATTTAAAATACTTTTTTTTTTTTTTTTATAATATACATTTCAATGAAACTCTCCTTTTATGTTCTTGAGTTATAAATAAAAATATTCAATCCCATGCCCAGGGAGTGTTAGTTCTACCGCATTGCAGGCATTAAAACACTTCATAAGAATACGTTTTTATTAAGCAAATTATCACTTGATCCTTAATGGTCCAGTTAGGGATGACCCACCATAAAATAAAAATTATACAATAATAATAATAAAAAAAAACCTTTAGATGAGAGGCAGAGAAGAGACCCTGGATTATTAAGCACCATATGAAAGCAAATGGAAAACTATGCTGTATTTGACAGAAGCCTCATAGGAATGGATGTTTATTGGCTTCTCTTGCTGTAAATCACAGATTGGTCCACAGAGAAATTTGGTTAATAGCGCAGTCAACATTGTTAATATGTTGGCCGCTGGATGCAGACTGCAGAGTGCCTCCGATATGTTCCAGTGGAACTGTAAACACATATCCAAGTGCTTATAGTTTGTTAGAAGAATGATATCAGTTAATTTGCAGCGAATTATTAAATGCACAACACTGCACTGATGATCTGAGTTCTGCAAAAGTTCAAGAGACGGCAACGTACAGACGGTTTTTGTTTGTGTACCACCACATCAAATGAGCAGCATCATTTACTGTGAATGAGAACATTCAGTGGTCCTGCATGAGAAATGACTTGGATTTGTTTTAAACTGCTGTGTGACCTCAGTGACCCTGATAACAAATCTGTGCTTCCTCCCGCAGTGTTTTAATTAAGGCAAAACAATGGCACTGCTGAGGTGTATTGCTGTGAAAATGTGCAGCTTTCATAGGGTCAGTTTGAGGTTTATACGGAGTAGCATGTGAAAGGTCACTGATGTGTTTATGAGCTGCAGTTTATTGCTTTATGTAGAAGTTTTTGGTAGAAGGTTAATGGGGTATTATCATAGTATAAAAAAGATCTATATGCTTCCTGAAAACAATATTTCTGTATTGTTAACAATAATACTGCACATGGGTACTAATTAAATCAAACAAATGTGTCACTGAATATTTTCAATTTAAAAAAAAGAAGAAAAAAAAGTAAATATTTTGGGTTTGGGTTTGTAAGAGTTTGTTTTTGATAGAAGTCACATGCTTACCAAGGCATATATTATATTATATTATATTATATTATATTATATTATATTATATTATATTATATTATATTATATTATATTATATTATATTATATTATATTATATTATATTATATTATATTATATTATATAATTCAATTAATAGAACATTTTAAAGAAGATCATTTATTTGAAATATATATTTGAAACATTACAAACATTAAAACTATGAATCTCACTATTATAATAATAAAACTAATTTGGAAGAAAAATGAAATATGTAATACATAAAATACATGTAATATATGAATACACATATAATCTTATACGTTTTGAGTTCATACACTGACTTCTTAAAAAGAAAATCTTTGCTGACAGGTAACTTTGGATATTTTGCAGATGAACACCAGAGACTCAAAGTGAACACAAAGTGTACTTTCTCATGATATTTTCTGCATTTCTGTTGAACGTGAGGGTTTATGAGAAAGGAGTTTAATCTGTAAATAAACTGAGATAGACGCAGTATGCGACTTTTCATTAATGCAGTGCCAACATGAATAAATTAAACTCATCACTGTGTTACTATTTATTGTTTTGCTGTTTCCTGTTTTATTTGTGCTGTTGTGTCATGCTTGTCAGCTTCAATTCTTTGTCATATGCTGATTATTCTGAGCTCTTGTGTGTGTGGTTTTATTCTAGTATTCAACATCTTGGTGGCTCAATTTACCTCTTAAGCAACCTATTCACTGTCTGTCACTCAAGATGAAATATGTGAAATATGTGGGGTGTCACGAGCACCTTGTGGGGGTATTCAGCTCAGACACAAAAGTCTGCATGATCAGTCACTTCCAGTCAAGTTTCATACGCCTCTGTCCTACACTCTTGTGGTTCATTCTGACAGGACGTTACTAGCAGGGGTCATTGATGTGTGTGCTGTGTGCGTTGATCTAAAATGCCCAGTGTTTCATCATTTTGAATGAAACCCCTGAAAGAGCAACTCTGCACATCAGTTATATAATGTCCAAAGTTTTCAGTCCAAAGTCCAGTTTGGTCTGCTAATTTTGTTCAATTACATAAACAACTTCTATATATACACACTAGTTACTAGTTCTAGTTACTAGTTACTAAGACATTTACATTAGTTGGAAAATATGCTTGACCTTGTTTAATATTTATTTAAAATTTAATTCTAATTTAAGAATTTTATTTCAAAATCAACGTTTTTTTATTATTATTTATTTATTCATTACTTTTTTATTATAATAATAAATCATAAAAAATAAAATAGTACTTTGGGGGGGGGGGGGGGGGGGGGGTGAAATGCTCGTTTTCACTCAATATCCTGTTAATCTTGAGTACCTATAGAGTAGTACTGCATCCTTCATAACTTCAAAAAGTCTTTAGTTTTATTATATTCATAAGAGAAAGATAGTCTGTACCGATTTATCCCAGAAAAACACGAGCCGCTGGAGGCGTGATGTGTGGGCGGAGCTAAAGAATCACAAGCGCCAGTAGGCTTGAAAGCGTTTGGAAGCTGTGACATTACCTTGAGGAAAAAAACATCATCCAAAACAAACCATGGCTAACAGTCAGATTCAGCATATATTTATGATCCAGAATCAGATCCAGAGGCTGAAACTGAACGAGAGCAGCAGCAGCAACGACTCGCTCCGAGCAGGGCTTGAACCCGGGTCTCCGATGGGAGGCAGACGCACTAACAAGGAGGCAGAGATATTTGAAGCAGTTTTACTCACCGCCTGCGGTTCCAACACACAATCGTGACCCTTTTTCGTTGGGATTGCATTATCCTTAAGAAATAAACGATACGCAAATCTGTCGTCAAACTGGGCCTTGTTTGTAAAACAAGCATCTTCGTAATGCAGGGAACAAACACAAACACTTGCACAACTCCGTTGATGCTCTGTAAAAATAAACTCCATCCACTGGTCCCTTAATGCTGTTTTTTTTTTTTTTGGTAATCTGTGCAGGGTTGTCTTGTCCTGGCAACCAAAAACACACTTTTGTGACATTTCGCGACGCTCTCGCTCTGTTCAGTGAAGTCTGTTGTGCTCTCAGTGCTGTGCTATACGGGAGCGCGCGCTCTTCCGGGAGAAGTGCGTCAGGACCCATATAAGGAAATTCCGCTCCATCTAATGTCACACAGAGCCATACTTTAAAAAAACTTTCCGAAACTTGTGACAAACCGGAAGGAGTATTTTTGGAACAGAAATACTCCTTCAAACGTACAACTTAATTTTTGAAACTTTGTCCATGTTTAGCATGGGAATCCAACTCTTTAACAGTGTAAAAAACTCAGTATGCATGAAATAGCATTTCACCCCCCCCCCCTTTAATTTGGTTTTTGTATTTAATAATTTTTCTGAGATTGAATTTATTTTTTGAAATATTATTATTTATATTATTATTATTGAGTTAATAAATTGTTTTAAACATTCAGAATACACACACACACACACACACACACACACAATTACAATTGTAAAATGTAAAATGTAAAACATTATAAATATGACCTGGACAAATCAGTCAGATTCTAAAAGACCCATGAAAAGTCCCATGAGAGAAAAAATCTCAGGATGATAGGCTAATAAATAAGCAATGGTTCTGTACACTTATAAATAAGACTCCACACAGGCCTGTAGCTGCAGTGTGCTGTAATTCAGCCCAGTACCACCTGCCACACAAACTTCACAAACATCCAAAATACTGCAGACTTAATAACAGCTCATTTGCATGGGGGCGACCAATAGGCATGAAGATCAGTCATTAAAGTCATGTACATTGGTCTGTTTCCTGTACTCAGCACTTCAATATTACAGCCTGTCTGTGTTTGTTTACATGTAGAAGCTCAATTTGCATTGTGCACTATTACTTTCAAATCAATTAGCCTGATCAATAAACTGAATAGAGACAGCTGTGTATTTGTCTGAACATACATTATAAACCCCAAGGAGTTTTCTTTAGTTTTCTGTGTGACTGTGTTTGAAAAGTAATACAAGGCTATTATTTAAAAAATAACAATAATAATACTACTAATAATAAAATACTGTCTGCTATTTTAAGTGCTGCTTGCGATTACTGTATAAGAATATTACAGAAGTTTTATTGAAGGAGGGACCACAGATATATGTTGAACCTGAAGATGCTCTTTTAAGCCAATAAACATTCATCACATGACCTCATTACATTTCATGCATAATTCAGCAGTGGCATCTCACACATAAAAGTAGCTATTGTGCATTTTAATAAAAAAATTTTTTTTAAATAAACCTTGGCTCTTGACAGGAGCATTGCATACCAGTATATTGTAATAATGCTATTGGAACATAGCTTATGTGTTTGTGTCCAATTGTTTGCATTCCCTTTACCTGTGCATCTCTTCCAGTGTCCAACCATCATATCAGCTGTATTTTGAATAATGAGGTCATTCCTGAGCGCTCATATTTCTTTGCTTTAATGAGAATAGCGTGAACACCCCTCTGCATCTCCGCAGATCGAGCCTCATTGTTATGTGACCAACGTGTATTTAAATATCATGTCAGGCTCTACTGTTGTTTAAACAGGATGATGAATATGATAAAGAACAAAATTTACATTTCCCCCCTGAAAGACTAACATGGAGCTGCTGATTTATGACTGTAATGCAAAGTTTAGCAAAGCTAATTAGGGACAGTGTTCCCTGGGTCAGATTTAGTCAGGGGAACATGAGGAGAGAGAGTGCTGAGGAAATGTGAGGAATGAGGTATTACATGCTCTCAAGATCACCTAACACAGCAAACAGTGAGATTACAGCTCTTACAGTGAAGGAAAACACTTTTTCTTTTGATGAATGAGAGCTTTTTTCACAATTAGGCAGATTAATGTGTAGTTGTAGTCCTGTGAATTAAAGCATCATTGCAGTAGCAGATTGTTTTTGGTTATAGGGAAGTTTTAATTGTGAATGTTGTCTACTTATTTTGAATGCATTTTGTGCACTATTCATGAAAACTAGCATAAAGCTTGCCAGTAAATACTGCTCATTTAGCTGGTTTAGCAGGCAGCAGGCTTGCATATCAAAACTACACTACAAGTTTGGGCTCTCTTCTGCTTCATTTGATCAAGAATGCAGCAAAAACCTGTAATGAAGTGAAACACTATTTGAATTTAAATTAATAGATTTTTATTTGAATATTGTAAAATCAAAGCTGTATTTTCAGCATCGTTTCTCCAGTTTTCAGTGTCACATGATCCTTCAGAAATCCTACCAATATGCTGATTTACTGCCAGAGAAACATTTCTGATTATTAATAATGTTGTAAACAGTTGTGCTGCATCATATCTGAATGTGGAAAGCATGATACATATTTTTCAGGATTATTTGATGAAATAAAGTTTGAAAGAACAGCATTTATTTGAAATTAAAATCTTTTGAGACATTATACATTTCTTGCTGTCAAACAACCAAACAAACAAACACACAAACAACCAACCAAACAAACAAACAAACAAAACAAAACAAAACAAACAAAAAAAAACTTACTCACCCCAAACTTTTGTATGGTAATTCATCTTATAAAATAGCTTTTTGTTGTAGAACTAAACTTGAATTTAAATGACTGGGAGAAAAATAAATAAATAATCAAAATGCATTTTACCCCCATGCAGAATCACTTGAACACAACAATTATTTTGTTATTTTGACCTCCAAGCTTGTAAGTGCTTTCCCAGGACTTGAATGCAGCAGTAATCAGATTTGAGGTGTTCAAGTGATTTCATTCTGAGTAAAATGTACATTTTAGGCTATTTCATGTTTCATTTTTGTTCTTTTTACTTCCTGTTGACAAGAACCCAATGCTTGTGCAACAAAATAAAGCAAAGGACGTGCATTAGATGCAAACCTGATGATATGTCTTGTCTGTTGTCTGTACAAAATAACGGAAAATTCATATTTTCTGGCAAACCTTTGGCCATGACCAATTGCAATTAGCATCCACGATTCTTTAATTGAATTACATACATCTTTCTGTTGCTAGCACTGCATTCTGAACATATAAAGTCATTGATGGTTCATAAACAGGCTAAATGTGTATTATTTTCTGATAAATATGACATTGTGCTTGTTCACTTTGTAAGTAGGACTATATGTCTTGAATTAACACCATAAAGACAGAGAGCACAAGAAAGAATGAAAGTGAGTGCTATCTTTGGCCAGTTATCCTCCTGTAAAGGGTACTGAAGTAAACTCTCTTTATTAATAATAGAAAGCGCAAAACCCTGGACATCACTCCCACGGCTTATTGAATAATTTATGAAACAAGCATGACGCCGGAGTTTCTCTCCTATCTCACTCACTGATATTATCATTCAGAAGTGATGTTATTGGAAGCAGTAACTGGATCATTCTTTTAACCTGAAGTTTTATTTTCATACAGTTTTGACAAATGATGAATCCCGGAGCAAAGGCTACCTTGAGTCCTTGAGTCTTGTAATAATTTTAACTCTTGCACAGTAAATTAATTGATCTGAGGGAACCATTCTGGAAACTGCTTTTATTGCTTCTCAAAACATTCGGAAAGGTCAAGACAAAGAGGGGATCAGTGCCGGATATGAGACTTCGTTTTGAAGCGTTCCCAGTTTGCCTTTTTCCAAGAACATTCATTTAAACAAAAGCAATAGACGTGGGACAGATGGAGAGACATGACAGCCTTTTGGGAAACAGAGCTCTGAAAGACTCAAATAATAGCTTAATCCCATTTAATTAAAATTCAATAAAATAATTAAAGCTAAATAAGTTTTAATTTGTTCACGCGTTTAATTGAGTTTTGAGCCAGGGAACACAGTGAGTTAAAATAAAGCACAACTATCACTATATAATTCCATTATAATAAATTAACTTAAAGGAATAAAATAATAAGTCAAGCATGCATAGGTCAGACCTGCTCTATACCAGACAAAGATAGCTGCAGAAAAGGGCAGCGCTATTCTCAAAAATAGCAACTGAATAACTGAGAGATATTACAGTTAGTCTGATAAGTTAGTCGTGATCATGCAAAGGATTTTTAATGTTTAATTAACACTGTTCTTAAGGTTGTAATGGTAATTGTTGCTTGGCAGAAGGTTTTACAACTTTAGTTGCTAAATGAACTGGTTAACCTTCCTGTTAAAAAAAAAAAAAAAGAATATATATATATATATAAAAATGGAAATACAAATAAATTAATTACTTCAATTAAATTTTATAAATTAAGACTGCAAATGTTTTTGTTATCATTTATATATTTACAATGGTTGGACAAAAGTGAAGGGCTGCAGGTAAAGGGGAAAAAAGACAGACAGAAAACCTGATCCAAAGTGAGAAATGAGGGGGAAGAAGATAAAAGAGGATTAAACAGGCTAGACTGCCCAACAATGACCCTGTCTAACATGATCTGGGGTCCATATGTGTGAGAACGGGAAGCAGAACATGAGAAAGTCTTCAGAGAATCATAGAGCATGTTGTTTATGACAGAAGTGTCATGGAAGAGCAACCCCTTTTTTTTCTTTTTTTTTTTTTTTTTACGATCAAGCAGAAGCTTGCCTGCAACATCCGCAGTGGAGTGAATGAATGTGTCAGCTGTAAGCCTTAATCCCACTACAGCTAGAGTCCACTTACTTGTTTGATGCCACACAATTAATATTCATATGTAAAGCATTTAAGCTCAGTCTGACAACCCTGTCTGGAACATACATAGAGAATGTCAAATTTACACACATACTCACTCTTTTTTTTCTGTTTTCTCTTTTTGTCTCTTTCTCACTGTTTCTCATATTCTATCAACAAAAGAAAGGGTTATGATAACACTTTATTTGAGTCAGTCAGCACCAATACATTTCTACAAACATTAACAAGTCTTTGTTTTCAACAATATATAGGTCTTAGATTTATTTTTCATGCATTTTTTTTTCTTCTGAGTTTCTGGTCTGTTGTATATGTTATGTTAAGTGTTATGTTATGTTATATGTTATGTTATTTTAACAGTTTATATAATTGTTAACTATTTAACTATTGCCACTATTTAAAATCAGATTAAACGTTTTTGCATCTTTCATAATAAATGACTTCATATATTTCTGCAAACTCATTGTTTTGGGGCCATGACTTGCATGATAGCTGCGCTGCATGAGCTGCCAGTAGTCAATTTTGCTTAGTAACCTTTAATTTACACTATAGATAATTACTATTTTTGACCTCTTTTGCACATGACACATCTATTTCTATTCTCCGCTGTAGGCAGAATCAAAGCCTGTGGATGCGGCTCACTCTGTGACATTAATATTCATCAGGTGCAGGAGTATATTAGATGATGGAGATTCATGCGATTTGACCACTGCTCCTCATTACGCTTTTCTCTCCTCACTGCTCCTGTTCAAACCTTTCAACCTCCATAAAACAAATATTATTAATACAAAACCTGTGCATTTGGAAAAAGATATGCTCCATGCTATTTCCTCTCAGAAATCATTGCATGCAGCTTTGTGCATTTTTGCTCCATTCTTTTTTGTGTTCAAAAAAATAAAAAAAAAATAAAATAAAAATAAACTAATTGGTCTGAATACTTCAAAACACCTGCATATTAAGCATTGCTTGTATGAAGCACTGCTGTGTATACTTTCTGAAGCTTACACAGTAACTGCATGGAAGAGCATGGAAACATATGCAAAACCCCCCCCCCCAAAAAAAAAAACAAAAAAAAAAAAAAAAAAACCTTGTATAAATTTGTAAGTACATGAGTGTGAATAATTGAAACAGATTTGTCATTTCTGGGTGAACTACTGGGTTTATTTAACACAAACCAGCCTAGGTAACTTCAGCCAAAAAATTAAGCTTTTGTTCTAAGGCGGAGAAGTTATTACGTTTTTATGAATGATTGCAAAAACAAACCCTTTCTTTCTTTAGGAGTTATTTGAGGTAAGGCCAGAAATTTGTATTAAGAAAGCATGCTGATGAGGAAATGAGTGGAGAAAATGAAAGAACAGAGGTATGAGAATGGACAGAGAGAGACACAGAAAGGATAAGAATATGCTGGAGAGTTGCAAGAAAATGTAATAACCGGAAGGGAATCAGTTTTCTTTTTTTGTATTTTGCACAGACCTCTTAGACTGAGAGAGAGAGAGAGAGAGAGAGAGAGAGAGAGAGAGAGAGAGAGAGAGAGAGAGAGAGAGAGAGAGAGAGAGAGAGAGAGAGAGAGAGAGAGAGAGAGAGAGAGAGAAATGGAGGCAGTGAAGAATTGTATTGCCACAGGGGGAAAATCACATCCATTTAGACCGTGGTTGTTTGGGCAGTGGACACAATATCAGATACATTTGAAGACTGGGTAAAATATTACCTGCTGTTTGGAAATTCAGAACAATGTATTTATGCAGTTTCTAAGTGGTTTGAGAATGTTGTTGTGTGGTTTGCGGGTGTTAGAAATTGTTATTTCTGACTCAAAACAGTCCACCTTTGAGTATCTGTGATATTTAGTAAAGTTACAGCACACACGTCTTCAACGAGACACATGGTTTGAGAAATCACTGCAGGATGAATTGACATTTGTGTAAATCATTAAACCTCAACATGAGGAATATCAATAAACATTAAAAAAACATAACAACAAATTTACAAAATGGTTATAAACATCAAAGCCTAACCAGTATTATTTATGTAGCATTTAATCAGATTTTGAATGGGCTTTTATTTCTGTATTTTCAGTTCTCATATTTATTTTAGTTTTAGTAATTTTGTCATGTGCTTTTTTCATTTTATTATTATTATTATTTTTATTATTACTTTTTTTTTTGGATACATGTGTCCAATTAGATATAATTATTTTTGTTTTTCATTACATTTTTCATATACATTTTAATATATATATATATATATATATATATATATTTTTTTCCCATTAAGACTAATGTTTTTAAACTAAGGCAAAGGATTTTATTAAAGCTTTACTTTATGAATATTAGAGTCTAAACTGATACATGCTGCTTCGAAATGAAACAGCTGTCCACTTCTTTCTAATTCATTTTCATCCATTAAAGTCTGATTATGTTGTTTAGTCTCATTGTGATGATTCTACCGTAAAATGAAAAATCATAATACTTTTTGTAAATTGAAGCTTTGTGTATGTTTTGATTCTAGTTGAGCAGACTTTGGATTAATTAAATAGGTAATAATAAATGAAAAAATAATAATAAATAAAAAACAAGGTGAGAGAGAAAACATATTTAAAAAATTGAGCTGCACTAAAATTGTAAATTGTCCTTCAGTTGTCCACCTGTTGAATGAAATTTAAGCACATAACTGCTTCAGTGGGATGAACTAAAGCTAGTGAAGTCTTTGATATGAAAATAAGGGCTACTGAAATCCCTTAATTTTTATTTGATCTTCCCTCTAACGATGAGAGATGGGATGTCTTTAAAAAGGAAGGAGTGCCTTGACCTCTTTCTCGCTCTCACTCTGAATCACTGAAGTCAGACACATGAATGTGATGTCATCCTATTAGTGTTAGTGATGACTGCTTCAATATTTTAGCAGTCCTGACTTCTAAAAATCAACAAATGTTGAAAACATGCCTCTCGAAAATGGACTTCACTGAATGTCACTTAAATTTTACAGCAGCTTTTGGAGTTTTTGCTTAAAGGTGAAGTGTGCCATGTTAAAATACTTAATAGTTTAATGTGAAGAGACAGCTAAAAGACATTGGGAGGAGTGTGAAGACTGTGACTCTCTGGCACTTTCAAAACATTTCTCTTTTAGTTTGAGTGGTCCGACATGTCAACCAGTTTTCATGTTTGTTTGTACAGCGGTAGGTGTACTTGAACAAAGATAATCATTAAAAAATAGAAGTTGAAAACAACTTTATTCTTGAGAATGCTTCATGAATCCAGCTCTTGGTTTAAAAAAAAAAAAAAAAAAAAAAAAATATATATATATATATATATATATATATATATATATAGTGTCCTAGTATTAAGAAGATTGAAAAAATCTAAAGAACCTTTTGTGGAATGGAAAGTTCCAAGAAAGTTCATCAATGCCAACAAAGAAGCTTTATTTTTTACCATTCTGTTTGGTGTAGAAATGAAAAGCGTCTCCAACAGTTGATGGTTATTTTTCTTGGACAGTTCCGATCAATATGAATGAATATCTTAGACACACATGACTTCACTGTTTCTTTGTTTTGTGAATTTTTCCTTCTGAGGCTGAGTTTCAGTTTCAATGAATTTTAATGAAACTTTCTTGCCATTTTGGCCGAAAACAGAGCAGATCAGTCTTGATAGCTATAGCTGCTGTCAGTGAAATTGTTCATGCTTGGTGATTGTGTACAAAACTGTAAGATATATTTTCCCCATCTTCATATTTTTGCTTTCTAATGATGAGCTGAACCCCATCGTACACACGCATTGACTCTGTAAATCTATTTATGGGTTTCGTAGAAGAAAATCAGCTTGTATTTCTTCAGTGTCACAAGCAGAGAGCGTAATTAGTGTGAATAATTAGCCAAAGAGGCGTTTTAATTATTCACTCCAGTAAACAATTCAGTTTCCATGAAGCACCACAGACAGCCTGTACAGCGGGTCAGATGAAAGTGTGATTACTACAGGAAATCATTCGCAATGTGAAAACCACACCTCTCATGTAACCATTCAGATCAAATTATTAATCACTTTCATACAGTCTCTTTGAGAAGGTAAGGCTATAGCTATAGCTATGTGCTTTTCAATTGATTCACTCACTAGTCTTGATGCCATAGCATCACTTCTTGCTGTATTGTACATCATTCAGAATCATTAGCCCTGTTTTTTAGTTTTATATGGGAGGTTTGATGATGTCATCACCAGGAATATTAATCTTAGTACTTTTTAGTACTTAGTGATATTAACTTTGTCAAAATTTTCCTGGGCTTTTTACAGTATTCCAGTGCCGAAAAATTTCAAAACTTACATATTCATTTTTTTTTTTTTTACATTTATTATTTGTTTATTAGGCACTCGTGAATGTAAGCTAAATAAATATTTTTTATTGAGTACTTTAGAAATTGTGTCACAAATAACTTCACACACATCCACATCCTTACTTCCTCTGTCCAAGGGTTTGTATAGACCTGTGACATTGATTGTGACATTAAGCTGTTTGAATAGGAAGAATAGGTCTTGCTGCTGGGGTTTGATCACTTCCTGTGTCCTGGGCTTCTCACATCAGTCAAAAAGCAAATTGGTAGGGGGGCGACTCAGTGCTTCACTCAGTCAGGTCAATCTCTGTGCTCCTTGGTTTTATCGATCAGCCTCAGATCTGCTCATTGGAGCTTGATAGGGTGGGAATTTTGTGTATAGGTCAGATGTTTAAGAATGTAAAGAGAATGTTTTTTTTTTTTTTTTTTTTTGAAAGAGATTAGTTTAGAAAGAGATGATTTTTCAGCTGTAGCTTGAAAATTGTCAGGGATACAGCAATCCGGATGGGGTTGGAAGATCGATCCACCAGCTGGGAATGGTGAACGAGAATGTTCTGGAAAGTGATTTTGAGCCTCTCTGTGATGGTACCACGAGGCGTCGCTCACTAGTGGATCTCAGACACAGTGAGTGGAAGTAGAGGGTTGCTGAGTTTCTGGCTGTTCTATATGCAAGCATCAATGTCTTGAACTTGATGCGAGCTGCAACCGGTAGCCAGTGCAATGAGATAAAGAGAGGTGTAACATGGGCTTTTTGTGTTCGATGAAGACCAGTCATGCTGCTGCATTCTGAATCATTTGTAGAGGTTTGATTGTACTTGATGGAAGTCCAGTCAGAAGAGCCTTGCAATAGCCCAGCCTAGAAATGACAAGGGCCAGGACAAGCAGTTGTGCAGCATGCTCTGTTAGAAAGGACCTGATCTTTCTGATGTTGTGCAATGCAAACCTGCAAGATCTAGCAGTCTTTGCAATGTGGTCTTTGAGGGTCAGCTAGTCATCAGAGGCTACACCAAGATTTCTTACAGAAGTTGATGGGGAAATTGTAGAAGAGCCTAGCTGGATGGAGAAATCATACTGTAGAGATGGAGTGGCAGGAAAGACAAGAAGCTAAGTCTTTGTCAGGTTGAGCTGTAGGTGATATTCTTTCATCTATGATGTCCGCCAGACAGCCTGAGATCCGTGCAGCTACCATTTGGATCATCTGGTTGAAATGAAAGATAGAGCTGTGTGTCATCAGCATAGCAATGGTAGGAGAATCCATGTGCCTGTATGATGGGACCCAGTTATGGTGCGTATATGGATAAGAAGAAGGGTCCAAGAACTGATCCCTGAGGAACCCCAGTGACAAGTTGATGTGCTTTGGATACCTCTCCTTCCAAAGCCACCCTTTAAGACCTATCAGTGAGATCGGATTCTAACCAGCAAAGTGGAATACCTGTGATGCCTAGTGATGAGAGGGCAGATAGCAGGATCTGATGATTGACAGAGTCAAAAGCAGCAGATAGATCCAGCAGATCTGGAATAAGCTTTTTGGAATGGGCTTCTGTGACTGACAGTAGTGCAGTCTCCGTTGAATGGCCACTCCTTAAACCTGACTGGATAGTGTCCAGTTTGTTGTTCTGTGAAAGAATCAATGATATCTGTTTGAAAACAACACTTTCAAGGGTTTTCACTATGAATGGAGGGAGAGTGACAGATCTGTAGCTATCTGTAAGAGATGTGTTAAGACTTGTCAAAAATAACTATAACCAAAATTAAAATGAATTGTCATATTTGCAGATTCCTTAGTAGATCTAAAAGTGGAATTTGTCATGTTATTTAATGCAGGTGTAATATGGATGGATAACAGATTTTAACTGTGGTTTCAATTATTATAAATCATACAATGCATGTGGTGCATTACAAGGCGTAATAATCCATTGCATGCAAATAAGTAAAGTGTAAACAAAAATGGTTCTTTTAGGAACTGTTCACAGTGAAATCCCCTTTTTATAACCTTAATTGTTAAGAGTTTTAGTTGAAAATATGGCATTCAGCGCATCCCACAGCAACATAGATTTTGGGGCAGGACTATCTGTTTGGGTGACCAGTGGATGCCAGGAAACCTGTTTAAAAACAGTCATTATTTTTGTGGACACAAGAGATGCAGAAACAACACAATTCACCCTTAATATCTCAGCTGTTACATAAAGAGAAGAGATACCAAATTAGGACATTTCATAGTGGTCAGCTTATTGTGACTATATCTGTCAAGCAATTACAAGTCAAAGATTTCACTATGAGCTCAAACATTCAGATATTTGATTGCTGGTGCTGCTGTTTTTTGTGTGACTATGAAAGAGAACAGTGCCAGGTTCCTCTGGAGAGCAAGTATGCTGTGACAATACACTCAGATAATGAATCACCTCCCTCAGGCAACTAGCATGAGAACGAGAGAGAGAGGGCGAGCTGTTAAAGCAATAGCTTCAGCAGTTTGGCATCTGGATATCATTAACTAATGCTAATGTCAACAGAAAACATGAACAAGTTTCACTCAATCATCTCTACTCCTTAGACAGTTTTCTTCAAGATATTTCATGTTGTGTGTGACTTGTTATAGACAGATCAAGAAGCACTCATTTGTTTGATTGATCAGTGCAGTCCTACAATGAAATTTCATTCATGCTAAAGCTGTTAATTTGAAAGTGTTTGTATGCAACTATGAAGTGTTAGACAGAAACAAAGTTTTAAAAAAGGCAAATATAGCATTATTGGAACTAGAAATGACCTCGGTAAAATTATTATTATTATTATTATTATTATTATTATTATTATAAATTCATATTTTTAATTATTTGTTTTATTTGATTATTTATTTATTTGTTGTTATTTTATGTGCATTATTTATTATATTTATTATAAATAACTTATTTAACATCTGAAATACTTTACTGTATCTAAAATCAAATGAAATTAGTTTTATTTTATTTTTTTCTCCTCATGATGTGTGGAGAATGGTGGAGTTGGAGGTACAAATATTGCGCAGGTCTTATACTCATAAAAATGTTTCTGTATGATGTAGGTTTACAATTTTCTCTAGCACAATAAAGGTGACAAGAAACCCCCCTAGTCCATCTCTCTTCTCTTTATGAGACAGACTGTATTCATATTCATTCACCCTTTTTAAATATGAATGCTGGTGATATATCTATTTTTCCCTTTAGTGAGGTTCACTATGTTTTGTTCCTCTGGTAATCGGGTCGATGGGGTGTGCTGCAGCTCTTTAAATGGGGCAAATATTAGAGGGAACACAAATATAAGAGGTACATGCATTCTGTATGGACAGCTATAACATAGTCTAATAGCAGTATTAAATATGGCTAGCAAGGAGGGTCGGGGCATTGGTGGGGCTGTCTTGGTGAAAGACTGGGAAGAAACAAGAAATAAGTCTTGCATATAAGTGTCTTTTAGGATGAAACTTACATAGAATCTAACATGTAATCTTTAATCCTTTTTCCTATTATATAGCTATCCACAAAATCACAATGGGGCCCAACATATAAAAAGTAAAGATCCAGTGAGAACATTGAGAAAACAAATAAATAGTACTGTAGAACTAGAATGCCCAAAAACAACAACAGCGTAATGATGATCAACAGCCGGGCGTAAACAAAAGAATTATGAAAACAGATGAGGTTTTGATTGAGATATAAAAGTTGTTATGGAGCTTCCAGAGTGATTTATGAAGTTAGTAATTCTTGAGATGTGGGACAGTGTTGTCTAAGTTTTACCTGCTGTTAGTTTTGAAAATAGCAACTATTCATCTTTGAAATGAATCAGTTGCTCTCTAGAACGTTCTTAGAAAATAATCTTTTTTTTTTTACATTACATCATTTCTTATTATTGCTGAAACCAGGGGCGGAGCGGGGGGGTGGCTAATGGGGCTTAAGCCCCGAATGTTTTGTCAAAAGCCCCGAATCTTTTAGCATTTTTAAAATAATTTCAACTTTGTTTCATTTCCTCTCAGTCTCTCAGACTGGAGCGGCAAAAAAAAAGAAACAAAAGCTCTATTACTGTGCGTTGTGGCGGACGGTAAAGCATCACGCATCACTTCGCTTGTTTGGCAACTGCTGATAAAAACTAACGAAGAAGAATATAAATCATCTTCTTCGTCGTTGTCATTAGGGGCTGGTGGGCTTTTTATTTCACCGCCGTCGTAGCGAGCTCACTGACTAACCGCCTGAAATTAACATTATGGACATAATTTTTTTTAAAGGAACTCGTAACAGCAAACCTCACCGGCCAGAGAGAGATTCAAAAGCAATATATCCCAATGTATCAAATGCTAAGTTATTTCAGGGCATGTTTTACAACTGTTCTCGGCACATTAGTGGGATAAGAAGATAGATTAATTGAGAAATATAGCTGGAGAACAATTAAATACAAAATAGTTTGTAGGCTCTACTGGGTGAATTTTTTTTTTTTTCTGAGTAACCATCATTTTCCCAGATAGTGTATAGATTTTTAGGCATTCTGTTATCTCAAACAGCCTGAAAAATAGTGCAGTTAGCTGACATAAATGGGGAAAAAAAATCTCCCGTGCGGAGTACACCCCTGCAGCCCCCTAGGTTTGGGCTAAGCCCCGAATGTTTACATCTTCTGGCTCCGCCCCTGGCTGAAACCACTCCTCAGACTTGACCTGATGCAAGGTAAGGTAAATAAAAAATTACAAACAAAAAATATTAAAAAGTTTGAGGTTAGTCAGACTTTTTGTTTCTCTTGCTCAACAAGACTGCATTTAATTGATAAAAAAAGAATAATAACAGTAATATTTTGTGATATTATTCAATTTAAAAGAACTGATTTCTCTATTAATATATTTTAAAATGTAATGTATTCCTTTGATAACAAAAATATAATAATAATATTATTATTCTATTACACTCTTAAAAATAAAGGCGCCTCAAAAGGTTCTTCAAGCAATGCTATAGAAGAATCATTTTTGGTTCCACAAAGAACCATTTAGTCAAAGATTCTTTAAAGAACCATCTCTATTCTTTTGTGTAAGAGGAAGATTTTTAAGATGTTAAAGGTTCTTTATGGAACCATTTAGACAAAAAGATTCTTCTATGGCATTGTGAAGCACCTTTATTTTTAAGAGTGTTAGCAGATTGATGAATATGAAGTTCAAAAGAACAGCATTTTTCAGTTGGAGAGCTTATAAAATATTATACATGTATTTACAGTAACTTTTGGCAATTTATAATTTATTATGTTATGCTGAATAAAATGTATTTATTTCTAAACAATCTTACTAACCCTAACCTTTTGATCTGTAGTTCAGAAAAGGTTAATATCACTAAGTACTAACTGTAATTAATATATATTCATTTCAAGTGAAAGTGTTTTAATTCATTGGATTGATGTAAACATTTCTCAGAACATTTATAATATCAAGCAATAATAAAGTTTGCCTTCATCCTTAAGGTGCTCTTTCTATATTTCACATGCTGTGAATTCAGCAAGGCCATACAGACTCTGAAAAGATTAATAATTTTTATAATTTTATGTAGTAATATTTGCATTGTGAACTTAACCTACTTAGTAAGTGCCTAGCAATAGCAAGCAAAATCACAATACTGCTTTCAGTTTGGCTCATGGATATGATGTAGATGAGTGTTAAAGAAGTGCATTAGTAAAGTAGCTGCATTGTCAGTGCGTGTTTGAACGCTGATGCATGTGTTGCTAGAAAACATCACTAGTGATTAATATAGCAGACAGGTGGTACTATTATAAATGTTTGCTCTCTGTTTCCTTGGTGTGACTTATATAGTCCCGTCTCCTGTTGACACAGAGACAACAGACGGCTGCTATTCCTCATCTATCATGGGCGAAAGATGGATGGGACAGAGAATGTAAGGACACTAGTCTGATCCAAAGGCTACTAGCCTAGCATCACAATCTCCCTCATGCCTTTACACAGACAGAGGGTCTGGCATTAAACACGAATTTGCTTATGTGTGGATTGTGTGCCATTCAGAATTAAATTGAGATTGCATTATGAATTATAACTTAATTTGTGGATTTGGAATGAGGAAACTGAAATGGGATGAAATATAGCTATTCAGTAAAACGTCTAGTATGCTACTATTTACAGTGTGTGTAAAGGTTTTGGGGCAGTGTTTTTGAATAAAATCAATACTTTTATTAGTCAAAGATGTATTAAATTGATCGTAAGTGACAATACTCACCCTCAGGCTATCCAGAATGTAGACATGTCTATTTCTTCAGATTTTGGGAAATGCAGCATTGCATCACTTGCTCACAAATGGATGCTCTGCAGTGAATGGGTGCTGTCAGGATGAGACTTCAAACAGCTGATAAAAACATCACAATAATCCACACCACTCCAGTCCGTCAATGAACATCTTGTAAAGCCAAAAGCTGTGTGTTTGTAGGAAACAAATCCAGCATTAAGACTAAAGATTAAGACTAAGATTAAATTTTGCTTTCGTTTCTCCTGTTTTCCTCTCACGTCAAAATCCATACATACATTTAATATTAGAAATAATTTCCATTTCGAATGAATGCTGTTCTTCTGAACTTCCTATTCATCAGAGAATACTTTAAATCAGTGGTTCTCCAATTCCACTCCTCACACATATTTTGCATGCCTCTCTTATTTAACACACCTGATTCAGTTAACCAGCTCGTTAGAAGAGACCTTTGTGCATGGCATTTGTTCATACTGACAGTGTCCCTACACAGTGTTCACTGCACCGTTAAAAATATTTCACAGATTTGACTGTTTTTTTTTTTGTTTGTTTTTTTTTGCTCCATTCCAGTTCAGTATTAACACTTATAAACTGTAAGGGAGCTGGTTCTTAAACGTATGCCGTTTTTGCCTCTGATCATTAAAGTTGAATTCTGTAATCTTGTTCTCAGTGGCTCCGTGTTGTCATGGATACCACTTGAACACACCTGTCTGAAGTTTCAATGACCTTTAGCATGCAGGCAAATAAACGATCAGGGTGTAAATCACCTCACGTTTGAACATCTGCATTTTAGCATGTCACATGCTTCCACTGAAACACAAAATATACAGCAGTGCATTAAATAATGGACAATAAGACAGAGTTTGAGAGCAGCCTCAAGCTGACAGTTGTCCATCATCTAAACAACCCAATTCCATTGCCTATAACAGCCCGCACAGACTTATGTTTACAAGGGATACTTCGGGCCGCATAGCTCTCGGTCTTGCTTTAAACAGTTCATTTATGAATGTGGTAAATCACTGACCCTGTCATCCACAAAATGCTGTTTTCCCACTCAGAAAGAAAAACATACGCACGCTAGGAACAGGTCAAATAGTGTGGCTGGTCATTTTCCCCACCTTTAAATGTAAAATATGAGCAGCTGCCTGCTCTCTGACAGGATAATCCGGAGGGAAGCTGTGGCCTTTCCCTGTCGAGGTAGAAAAGATTGCCTGAGCTTTTTGGGGTTTGGTTTTCCTGCTGGAGGATTGAATATGAGGTTCAGCTACAGGCCAGCTTATTTGACTGACAGCTGTTGTTTAAATGGAGGGCATTTGAGTTAGATGTGATTGATTATGTGGTTGGTATGGCATTATGGAAGCAGCTCAAGGCTAACCAGGAGGTTGCTGGTTCAATTCCCTCATGGAACGAGCTATAAGGCATAACCATTATGCCCTGGAGCAAGACATTTAACCTCAGGTCGCTCAAGGAGGACTGCACCTATTATGACTGGACTGTAATTCTCATCAGATTAAAAAAATAGTTCACCTAAAAATACAAATTTGTTGAACATATACTCACCCTCAGGCTATCCAGAATGTAGACATGTCTATTTCTTCAGATTTTGGGAAATGCAGCATTGCATCACTTGCTCACAAATGGATGCTCTGCAGTGAATGGGTGCTGTCAGGATGAGACTACAAACAGCTGATAAAAACATCACAATAATCCACACCACTCCAGTCCATCAATGAACATCTTGTAAAGCCAAAAGCTGTGTGTTTGTAGGAAACAAATCCAGCATTAAGACTAAAGATTAAGACTAAGATTAAACTTTTGCTTCCGTTTCTCCTGTTTTCCTCTCACGTAAAAATCCCACATATTTGTTTTGGTCTGTTTTCATTGTAAATGGTGATTTATTAGATTGTAAACACTACTGAAGGAATTCAACTTATTTCCTTCACTTTCTGATCCGAATGTTGAATTTGTGAAGAAATTCATGCATATGCACAATGCGTGTTTGTGTAATTTTAAGTCTTTATGCATATTTCAGTGACTTGTGTCCAAACTTTGACTGCAAGTTTATCTGTGTGTACTTCTGCAGGAGTCTAGTGGCTCAGGCAGGCATGTGCTGCGTGTGTGTCCATAATTCATAAGAACTCTGTCTTGTCAGCAGTCCGCCGGGTGTGTGGGGTAATTCATGTCACAGGGTTTGCTGAGTGGTGGGCTGGTCAGTGGGTCGGCCCGAGGTGTTCCGCCGTGATCCACATCCGGAATGGAGCTGCTCGTTCACCCCGGGGTCAGCCGTTTGTCACGGCCCTGATATATGAGCCCTGACCGGGCAGAACTGCTGAATTTGGATCCCTGTGTAATGAAAAATCCCTGAGTGTGTGTTAGTGGAGGAAATGCAATGTGTGATCTATTGCATGCACTCTGTATGGTGACTATCCAGCACATTTGTGCTGATTTCATACATTTTTCAGAGCAGTAAATGATATTGCACAGCTGATTTACTCTCTTCTGACAATTACATATATATATATGTAACGATATAACCTTTGTAATCATCGGGAAGAAGGAGGCGGGAACCGGCGCACAATCAATGAAACTTTAATAATTCAAAAATAAACACAAAACAGTGCACCAGCCCCTCACGGACGACTGGTGCGCATAAATAAAAAGCAAAACATAAAATATGGTCCAGGCCTGGCCCTCTCTCGTCCTTCACTACAGTCGCTCCAGTTTTAGCGCAGGTGTAGCTCATCTCTAATCACTACACCTGGCCTCACTCCTCGTTCCCACGCCTCTCGGCCCCGCCCCTCTCGCCACAATATATATTTACACTTTTGGTTAATTCTACTCGGACTACAATGGCATGCACTGATTTGCAACAAGATTTAGCTCTGTGATGCTGTTGTAAATTTAATGATGAATACGTTTTATTGACCCAATGCCATCATACTCAAGCTTCACACGTGCATTTCTTTTATGCCGTCAATGGTCCATGTCAGTGATATTATTGCATGTATGCCTAATGAGCAGCTATGAGTGTTTTACAAGGACAATTTAATAGCAGCTATTAAACCTCAGCCTGTCTGCCTTTCTTATTTTAGAAATACTGTAGAGGGAAAGACCTTTTGCATGCAATTTGACATGCCTATGGGCAGTAAGATTTTATGCCCAATGACTCATACTTTCCTTACTTTTAATAGAAGGGAATACACTGTGTGTTTAACTCACTATAGCATCACTACATTTGGATTTTGCAGGTAGTAGCTTGAAACTAGGTTTTATTTCATTTTTTCATTATAAATAATGCACTTGGTTGCCCATGCAAAACCTGCGAAGATGATTTACATCTTACTATGTGTTATTTTTCTGGGATAACTGATAAACTGAACAACTACTGTTGTTTCATTTGTATTATTTGTATTTGTTATTTATTTAAATTTAGGTAAATTATAATTGTACTTTTATGTCTGTCTGTATAGGTTATTTATTATGTTTTAGTTTTATTTAATATGAGTTCTTTTTATTCCTGAATTTCAAGTCGCTTTGGAAAAAAATAAAAAATAAAAGCGTTTTCATCATATTCAAACTTAAAATAAGCAGGCTTTTATTTTGACGGGTTGCCGGAAAGTATACGTAAGTAAGTATGTAGCGCTGCTGATTAAAGAGCTTCAGTGGATGAGTGTCACAGTTTTGTATTTTGCTTTGAAACTGTAGGCATAGCCTAGATTTATGCTTTCAGGTTGAAAAAAAGACGTATATAGTACAGTTTGTGATCTAAAATGGTAATTGTATTAACAGCTGTCAACAATGTTGGTACGCAAATGCGCTGTCAGAACATATGTATATTACGCTTTTTCTATTCCGGTCAACTCTCCATAGTTGTCTCCGTGTTGTTTGCTGGCTTTTCCTCTTATGTTGGAATTTTCCCGCACGTAAATTCTGACCAATCGAAAAGTTTCTCGTTCTCGAGTCAAGAACCCATTGCATCGGTTTTCGGATCACCATTACACTGAACCGAGAACCGTTTCTGTTGGATGTGTCTAATTCGAGAACCGAGGAGCTGATGAAATGCGCATGCGTAATTTAGCGTGAAGCAGATTGACACAGTGCGCGTCTGAACCGAACTGATTCTGTGCTAATGTTATGATCTCTGTACACTGGAACGCGTTCGCTTTTAATATAAAACGGGTTATTTAAAACAATTACTTATCAAACAGATGGAATTAGAAATAAAGGCCTGCCTCTAATAAAAGCCTGCTTCAAATAAAAGCCTGTTACCTTCTGCAGTTCAGGTAAATAAAGGCCCTGGCTTTTATTTGAGGAATTACGGTAGACAGCATATGCCAGAAGTCTTTAAAATGAGAAATGAGGGCCTCAAGGGAGTGCTAGGGGGTGTGTGGAAAAGGAAAAGAAAATTACAAATAAATAAATAAATGTGTGTCTGTGTGTCTATATGTATTTATAAAACTTGACATAACTTGACAACTTGAAGTTGACATATTATAAATGTTTTTTAAAAAAAAAAAAATTTATTTACAGTTTTGAAAAATCATATTTTTCTGTGTACCAAGAGTTAATCTAGCTTCTTTTGTTTGGGTGTCTCTGAACTGTTGCAATACTGTTGCATTTTGCGTTTGGAGACACGGCTGCATAGAAATGAAGTCAGTAATACTGAAAAACACAGTGTTACTCTGAGACCCAAACATCTCTTTTTCACACTAGATAGGAAATCACCAGCTAAATTGGATCAATAACTAATTAACACTTAGCATCTTTGTGCCAACCTCTTTAACTCTTCATGCAAGCACTTTCCCTCGCCCTGCGGATTCCTGCGTAATTTAGCTATTTGCTGAGCTCTATGCTATCTCATCTTTTCTTTACTTCAAGCACTTACTGTACAAGGTCTTCAGAATAGATAAAGGCCAGTATTGATCACAATGGCGCAGAGTAAAGAGGCTGGCAAAACCACTAGAGATACAAAGGCTTCGGTGAACAGGCTGTTGAAGGAAGGTCTGGGTATTAATAGGACAGTGAACATCACTTGAAAGGTCAACCAGCGGTGTAGATTAATTAATGAAGGTCAGCAATTTGAAAAATACTTTTGTTGCCTAATCTGCTCTGACTAATTGGTGAATGGGTGCTGATGATACCTCAAATTTTACAGCATGTTGAAGACTCAGGATTTTAGCTTGGCCAAAGATCATGAGACTGAAACATGTCAAAGATTTTTGGATCTTCTGACAGACAGGAAAGAAGAGAAAGAGAGTAATGGGACACATTATGTTCTGGTGTTGTCTTGGGTTTAAAGCTCACTCGAATTATAGATCACACAAACAGGGAAAAATAGGATTGGGAACACAGGCCCGGCGGGACCGTTAATCTGGTGAGAAGATCAGAAGTATAGGTTAATAATTGATGCAGGTCTCTCATCAGTTACGGGAGGTTCATTTGTGTAAAGACAAATGAGTTGTGGACGGAGCTGGTGGCTTCACGAGCGGCAGACTGTTGGTCTGTGCTTTCAGTAGAGAATATCAGCACTATATGGACTAGGGCTGTTTTCTTATTTGGTTTGATGGATTTGTCAAAATCTGAGTTTGAATCTGGGTCGTTAAAGCGGGGCTCTTTTAACTTTTATTTTATTGACTTCCAACTGTGATACATTTAGAGCATGTGTTAAAGTATGGATGAGAAACAAAGTGATAGACATATAATTATTACACGTTGTACCATTGCGTACCTTAAAGTCCAGCAGACATCTAATTGCTCTTGTAGCAGCAGAGAGATGGCTTCAGTGATGACGAACAGACATATTCAAACTAATGTTCTCTGTTTTCACAGTTCATAATGTGGCCAACAGAGCAATGACCCTCTCTGAGTGGACTTTACATTTTAATGAAAGGTCTTCTGAGAGGTTAAGTGAGTCCTTTAGGAAATTATTGTACTTAAACTCTCGAAGAAAGAGAGAGGGGGTAAGTAAGTAGGAGCGAATGAGATGGAAAGCAGCAGAATAAGGTTAAGGCTATTTAGTGGCCTACTTTTGTTTGTCCTCAGGCACAGAGTGAAGCTGCCAAGGTAAATAACTGGGTTTACAGGGCATTGACCCAATAATATGTTTTCATTGTTTAAGAAAGTGTGATCCGGCCTTGTGTTGCGTGGCTCAGCCTCAGGACCACAGCGCAACTATACTTCCAGATGGGCCGCAATCTGGACACAAACCCACTGTCTGAATTATATAAGGATTTGAGAAGATGGTGTTGTTCTGACTGACATCCCTAGTAGCTGATGTTGATATCACAAGTTATAAATTATTATTATTTTTTTTTTTTCCTGAAAGTTTTTTGAGCATGCCTCAGTAAACTGTAATGTAAACATTATTTCTTCACATTCAGATACATATAATCCCATTTTAACTCTGGTAGATTCTATTCTATTTTACGTTATTTAATTTACAATTTATTTACAGTCTGAAATGTCAAGAAAAATTAAGATTCTTAAATTGTTCAAACTTATTTTTAAAATGACATTTAAAAATTATGTATTCACTACAAAAGTGATATAATCAGATGCTTGAATTTGGGATATGAATTAAATCAGAATAATAATTTGGATATATTGTGTTGATTAATAAAAATAATATGCAAATAAACATTTTTAAAATCATATTTATTCGTTTCATTTGTAGTTCACATTTAATATTTCACTTCTGTGTTTGTTCTTGCAAACAGTTATTTATTTAAGTTAATTTCATACTAATTCAGTGCTAATTTTAATCTTTGAAATAGATTTTATCAATACATTTTGATATAATATTTTTTGTTTACAGTTTATACATAAAAAAAAACAATAGTGTAGCAACAAATTTCACACATAAATGTTTAGTAAATTTAACCAGTTAAATAAATAAAAAAACACATTTGTTAGATTTATTAGTCAACAAACGTAAAAAAAAAAATATATATATACAGTGTAGTTAGGTAAACATGATTATGGATGGCGAATGGATTATTTTATGCTGCTTAACAAACAGTGTGGTGGATTTTTGATTATGAGTCTGTTGCTACAATAATTGACTGCAGAAATAAGCAGCTGTTCAACACTACCAGCCAATGTTGTGTAAGTTTTGCCCAGGATTTGTGAGTCTGCCATGCACCTGGCTCTGAGAACCTCTTCCTTCCTCTCTCTACGAACAGATTTTTGGGCAAAGAGAAGGAATGATTACTTTGACACTCTCCTTTATTAGATTTTATGTAAAGTGCTTTTATAAACAACTTCCAAAGTTTTGATTCAAATTATACTTTTATGGGTAAAGTATGTGGAAGTAGAATGTACAACAATGATAATTTTCTGTGAAAACTTTCACTGCATATTATTCTGTTTTTAGTGTTTTAGGTAGTGGATGAGTGAACCTTATGAGAATTGTCATGAATTTTATCCCAAAATCAAAAGAGAAAAAAAAAAAAAATAGAAGTTGTTCTTTTAAATTTTCATCAAAAAAATCTATTTAATGAACTGTCACTGTATAACCACAATATTAAATAGCAAAACTGTTTTAACACAGCTATTAATGAGAAGTATTTCTTGAGCAGCAAATCAGCATATTAGAATGATGGGTAACACTTTAGTATAGGGGCATGACTATATTCTACATCTTCGATCTTACCCAATATTTGAACTATTAATAATCAACAAATTATGCGTTTCTTGGGGCAAACAGTTATTAAAAAATATAGTTTTTATTTATTCAGCAAAATTATCTTTCTAAGTGTCTGTACATCATTGTGTGTTATTGCAAAGAGAACAATAAACAAATATAAGCAAACAAACAAATAAAATAAATACATATTTATTTTGCATTGGAACAACATAAAATATTATCTTGTAAAGGTAAATTTTAAGAAAAAAAATTTACAATATTACTTTCATTTAGATTAATTTCACAATAGCACCTTTCAAAGTTTCTGTACATGATTGCATGTTATTGCAAATAGGACAATCAAACAAACGAACAAATAAAAAAATATATTAAAAACAAATTTTTATGAACATATTTATAAAATAGTTAAAAAAAAATCTATTGGAACAACATGCACTGATGTATATCACATCACGTCAAATCGTCCATTGTTCTTTATAAAAAATATATTATTATCTCTATTCTAATTATATTCTTAAGACTTGCACTCTATTCATTTACAAACTGCTTTTTTTTTTTTTTTAAATAGCACTTGCACTTCTCTAATCTTTTTCTATTGCATTGTTTTTTCTTTTTATTTATTTTACAATTAAAAAAAAAAAAAGAAAGAAAAAGAAAAAGAAAAAAAGGCCTCTAACACAAGCTTGCTATATATATATATATATATATATATATATATATATATATATATATATATATATATATATATATATATATATATATATATATATATATTTTTTTTTTTTCTTTTTTCTATTGTATCTTTTATTTTATTTATTATATAAATAACGTGTACTACGTTCCCTAACTGAGACTTGTTATAGCACTCACATATCATTGCTCTCTTGTTGATTTCGATTGCTTCCATTGTCTTAATTTGTAAGTAACTTTGGCTAAAATCAAAGAATCAATCTGGAGACTAAACAATTTAATATGAAGAATATTCTGCAAATAATTTCTCATGGATCATCTGTAGAAAATAATAATAATAATAATAATAATAATAATAATAATAATAATAATAATAATAATAATAATAATAATAATAATAATAATAATAATACAATAAAATAAACATAACCAAAACTGGTTTATGATAAAAAAGAGAAAAAGAAACATTGAAGAACCTCAGTTCCTAAGAGTGTTTGTCCGACAGATTTAGAAGTGGGTCATGAAATAAAGGACAGAAGAAGTTGCCACTCGAAATGACGACCAAACTAAATCAGACAGGATTTAGCATGAGAGGGATTCTCCGTAGCTTAAGTCGATGAGATTCCACCGCTTAAAAAAAGAAAGATGAATGAAGATGAGATTAATGGAGCATGGGGAGGGCTGGAAAACAGCTGATCAATGGCTCTGGATGAAGATCCTTTGTGCAGTAATTACAGCAGAGTCACAGCTGCCTTTGTTTCCCAGAACTGAACTGAAGAGCGGCTCCACGCCACCGTTTGTATGGAAGACAATTGTGCAGAAGGTCATGATCATGCTTATGAAGCTGTGAAAACACTTTTTCCCCTTTTATCAGGTGTTTGTTTTGTTTTTCAGGGATCCATTTTGCTTTGAAAATAAATAGCAAGTCTGGCAAATGTCAACATGTGCACATTGATTACCACAGCTGAACCCAATTCCATCGAGTGAGGACAGAAAATCAGTGGATTGAGTTATCTGAGGCTCAGGTCTTGACCTTTGTGCTCATGTCTGTGATAGCAGGAGCCTTTATTGATAACATTTCTCAATAAGAGTCTTCTCAATAGTGACTGGAGCAACTTCAAAATGAGACGGGGTATCGATTACAAATGTCTCGTTCTAGGCCCATCACAACGGAAGTTGAGAGAAGAGGGCAGATTGGATTAGAATCTATTTATTTATTTATTTTAACAGTTTTCCACATCCGGCCAGTCAAGCTTTATTTTATTAAATGTTATACTTCCAGCATGCTTTGTGAATGTAGATTCATTACGATTAGTTAAATAGTGCCTATTCAAATATTGTTGTATTAAAAATAGTAAAGTTACCTTTTTTATTTTTTTTATATTTTATTTATATCTTTTGCTTGGAAAAACCTACTTATTTTTTATGAATTTATATTAATAGATATAAATCAACTAATCGTAATCAATGTATTTTTTTTTTTGCGACATAAATATTTACATAATAATAATAACAAAATTATGAATTCTGTTGAATAAAGAATTAATATTTATTATTTTACTTAAGTTACATGAATTAATAAATTAATCTGTTTTATTTAGTGATAATCTTTTTTTCATTTAAAGGTTTATCAGTTTTATTTATGAATTATATATATATATATATATATATATATATATATATATATATATATATATATATATATATATATATATATATATATATATATATATATATATATAATTTTTTTTTTCTTTTTTTTTTCTATTAACTAAATCAAATACATATTTGCTTTGAGAATTTGGATCAGTTTGATCAGTTTTAATGTGGCCATCTTGGTTTAAAAATTGTCTTCTGACTTTAATCAGCAGTGATTACAGCTGGAATTATTACAGTCAAAATACTTCTCTACAAGAACATAATGTTGCATTTGAACTCTGAATAAACCATACAAAATGAGTCTTATCTAAAAAAATCACACTTTTTTTTTTTTTTTTGCTGAACCATAGTATAGGCCATAATATAGACAGTGAACTGATATAAATTTGTGATTTGTGATAAAATTGAGGGAGTGATTTGATGTTCCTCAGGGGACATTGAACAAAAGGCTTTGCAGTTAGAAAACTATCTCCAAATCTATCGCTCTTGCCTTAGCGTCTGAACATACAGGACTGTAATTCTTATTTAGAACGAGGCTGCTCAGGATACCACAAAAGTTGCTTGTGGCTGTTATTTTATATTTAGTAAAGCAGGGGAGTTCCCGTCAGAGCCGTGATGGAGCTTCCTGGCAAGTCGGCCAATCCTAGTGACGGAGTTTATGTCTATAACCTCTCATGCTCTATAAACCTAAATTGTTCTATCAATCACAAAAGTAC
This sequence comes from Carassius auratus, assembly GCF_003368295.1. NCBI lineage: Eukaryota > Metazoa > Chordata > Actinopteri > Cypriniformes > Cyprinidae > Carassius > Carassius auratus. The sequence continues at coordinate 103,506 of NW_020527939.1, forward strand.
AATTATCAGCAAAATCTCAAGCCGCTGCTTCTGTTATCATCATTTATGCTGGACTTTTTTCACCCCTTAGTGGGAGCGCATAATGCCATTTAGATTGATTCGGATGAAATTTACTAGTGTCATTTTATTGCAGCAGGGACTGTGAAATGACTTCAGAGGAATGGAACGCATCAGTTCTGCAAGCCATTGTGACGTTAAACAGGTGAGCGGTCAAGAAATGGAGGCGAAAGAGTTAAAGAATAAACATGATTATTTGAAAGCTATTGGTTTAGGCTGAATAAAGTGGTTGAGACTAGTTGGGAAACAGCTGCTTAAATTGCATCAGTGAGCAGAACAGAACTGAACACACAAACACAAAGAAATACACTCGAACGCACACATATCCCAGCTGTGTATTGATATTCCCAACACTCTTTGAGAAACGCGGACACCTTTTTCTGATAATCTTCTCAGACCATTCCGGGCACGGCTTCTCTCTGGCCCCACCGGTCGGAAATTTGGTTAGAGACACCGGGTGCGGTTGTAATCCCATCATGCTCAGAGTCACAGACACATTTCAGACAGAGTTAAATATGGTTGTTTGACGGGCCGCCATAATCGATTTCTTCTTTCGGTGATGTTGTAACTCTATCATGGGCTTGCAGTGCAGCTTTTATTACTGCGGTTCCTCTTAAGGGCAGCGCTAATGTTACTCTAAAACTCGGAGCGGGTTCATGCAAATGACAATTAGCAATTAGAATGACACAAACTGTGCGTTAACTTCTGAGGAAGATGACTACATGCAAGGCAAAAATTTTGTTGAAATGTTGCAAAACTGAGTGTGTTGCAGAACATTTTTAATATTAGGGAGTGTGTGAGAGGAAAGAGCATGAAAAATGCCATTAGATGATGACACCTCTCTGTCTTTTTTAATACGAATAATAAATGGCAAGTGACAAATAATAGTGCATTCAGAATGTTAAAATATACCATCAGCTCCTACAACACTGCAAACCTTTGAGGTTTTACATTCTTTGTATTGAGCCAGCAGATCAATCTGTGACATTTAAATCTTTTATTGGTCAAAAGCCTTTTAAAAGTGGGCATTTAACAGAAGAATACAGCCGGTCTTGAACATGAAGTTGCAGTCAGTTCAAGAAAGATTGAAAATGTTGTCCCAGGAATCATATTAACAATAATTTGATCATATTTTAAATGTTGCCCAGGATGTGTAGGCTGAATAACAAGTTCGATCTTTATTTCTTTATTTTATTTTATTTTATTTTATGTTTGTTTTTAATGTAATATTTTATTTATTACTTGTATTTCATTTTATTTTACATGATGTTAGCAAGAAATGAAAGTTCAGATCAAACATTATTATCATTATTGCTTATTGATTTATTTTCTTATTAATTATTTTTAACTAGAATAATGTGTACTAATGAATTGGCCACAATTATAACGTGTTTTAAAAAAAGCATTTCATGTTAAATTAATTGCCTAGGTCATGTTGCATATAGTTTTTTTTCTATTATCTTAATGTTATCTATTGTCAATATTGTCTTTGTGTCTAATATTTTATTAATTGAAGATACATGTTTGCATTTAAACACATTTTATTTTATATTACACATTTTGCACATTAACAATGCCAAACAGGGAACATAATTTTATAACATAAAAAAACGATTTGAAATGAAATCACTTTAAATATGTAAATGTAATTAAAAGTAAATGGAAATGTAATAAATATGTTAATTGAGAGCAATAAAATAGTAAATATTTGGACATAGAGCAGCATAATTCAAACCTACATTTACGAGTGCATAAGGCAAGTGTCTGAGGAAATATAATTCCAAACTTAGATCTCGGTTTAATCCTACTAATCAGACGGGGAAGTTTTGTGATTGCCTTTACTTCTCTCAGTATATTTTAACTCTGGTACCTATTGGATTCAGTAGGTTCCAGAATTCCCTGTGTTCCTCTACCTGCACATTCATATCCTCCATTTACAGCACTGGGACTCTCTACCCCCAATTCATATCAAACGTCCCTTGTGAAATGAGTGCAGACAAACAAATGAAGAATAAATAAAGCTGTGTAACAAATGTCAGCTTGTGCTCTTGGCAGCGTCGTATGGGAGTAAAAAAATATCTCCAAAATAATGCAGTTTATCTCATTCCACGCACGAGTGTGAATCAAACCTCTTGCTTTTCTGTGACTTCCAGAGGTTTATTGGAAAACATGGATCAGATTGTCAGGGTCTTACCCAGAGGACTGGGTTACTTAAGCTAGTTCACAACTGTGTGAGACTACCAGTTAAAAATAATACTCCACATTCTACTCTTCTAACCTCATTTTATACAAGATGCGTTTTACAGCATGTTGATATGGAAATGCAGATGGGTGGCATGGGTAGTATGGGCAATACAAATGGAAATTGTCATAAAGAAAAAAAAAAAATATTCTTGATTTGTAGTCTTGGCATGTCATATTCACTGGTTAGGGTCAGAGTGCACAGATTTTTTTTTTACAGTTTTTTTTTTTTTTGATAACTTTTAAGGATGAGATAATCAAGGTTAGTGGCATCACATAAAAATATATATAAATATTTGTTTTTATTGCCTCATTATTATTATTACTACATTTTATATTCTATTATATTCTTTTTTTTAAACTAAATTAGAAGTTGTTTAAGAGACAGAACTTATCTATCTTTACATGTAAGTTAATTGACTTTCATAATAATACATGCATGATATCAAATAATCATCTTGGCATTATGGCATTCTATTATGGTTGCAAAAAGGTGGAACATTCCCAGAAAATTTCAAAATCATTCCAAAAATTTTGCAGACTTTCCAGAATGTTTTGGAATATTCGTGAGATTTTCTGAAAGTTTCCACTATTGTGCAACCCTATATTCTATTCTATTCTATTCTATTCTATTCTATTCTATTCTATTCTGAAAAGATTTGGTGTAGAACGTCTCGGTTACGTACGTAACCCTCGTTCCCTGATGGAGGGAATGGAGACGTTATGTCGACCGACAAATGGGGTCTCACTTGGGAGGCCAATCATCTCTGATTTTAAGAGAAAACGCCAATGAAATTGGCAAGTGGATTAACACACCTGAGCCACTCCCCGTGCCAGCGGGTATAAATAGGGCGACAGGTGCATCCACTCATTAGGTTTTACGCTGAGGAGCCGAGAACGTGTCCCGGCAACAGCGAATGGTTCAAGGTTGTGGCATGGGGACATAACGTCTCCGTTCCCTCCATCAGGGAACGAGGGTTACGTACGTAACCGAGACGTTCCCTATCTGTCAGTCACTACGAGTTATGTCGACCGACAAATGGGGTCCTATGGAAAACGCCATAACCTGAACCTCGTCACAACCCTGAGGCGCTGCAATTGTTGACAAGCCTTGGCGTGCCACAAAAGCTACGCTTAAGGTCGTAACCTTCCCAAAGCCCCAGCGCAAATTCACTGACCTTGGTACCGAAGGGGCCAAAGGGTGAGTACATTGCTGCTGGAGAAGGCCATGCTGCTGTTCCGCCCACATAAAGTAAATGGAAGGGATTTCAACCTTCAGTGAAAGATTGCTTCAAATCTTCCCCATTTGTTCTTTCAGCTGGCAAGACAATGGGGAAGCGAGCCTTTAGGAAAGGTCGCTACGGAGACCACATCCTACCCGTAGGGAGGTGACATGTGGATATACCGATATGGACTGACCCAGGGGGCAGTACTACATATGGGAAGGGTCTCTGAGGCAGGTCCTACCTTGGAGTAGGGATGGAACGGCTGCCAGAAGAAGAAGGCGCTCACATCCCCGTGTTAGGAGGAATGGCGCAGCAAGCGAGACACCCAGCCAGCCCTTCCCGCCAATTACCTGTTACCCAACACACGGGAGGAAACTGGCTCTACACGGAGGTTGTAAAACCTCGCAAAGGTGTTAGGTGTCGCCCAGCCCGCAGCTCGACAAATGTCTGCCAGAGAGGCGCCGTGCGCCAACGCATAGGAGGAGGCCACACTCCGTGTGGAGTGGGCCCTCACCCCCAGGGGGCACGGCTCGCCTTGGGAATGGTAAGCCAAGGCGATGGCGTCCACTATCCAGTGGGCCAACCTCTGCTTAGAGACAGCCTTCCCCTTCTGCTGACCTCCAAAGCAGACCAGGAGCTGCTCAGAGCTTCTGAAGCTCTGGGTGCGGTCCACGTATATGCGAAGCGCTCTTACGGGACACAGCAACGACAAGGCTGGATCTGCCTCCTCCAGGGGCAGCGCTTGCAGGTTCACCACCTGGTCTCGGAAGGGAGTGGTGGGAACCTTGGGCACGTATCCAGGCCGGGGTCTCAGGACAACGTGAGAGTAGGCCGGCCCGAACACAAGGCACTCTTCACTTACCGAAAATGCTTGGAGGTCCCCGACCCTCTTGATGGAAGTGAGCGCGATCAGGAGCGCTGTCTTGAGAGACAGGAACTTCAGCTCAACCGAATCCAGCGGCTCAAAGGGACCCCTCTGAAGTCCCGCCAGGGCAATAGAGAGGTCCCAGGAGGGAATCAGGGGTGTCCTAGGAGGATGTAACCTTCTGGCACCCCTCAGGAACCTAACGATCAGGTCATGCCTCCCCAGGGACCGGCCGTCCACTGCATCGTGATGTGCTGCAATGGCAGCCACATACACCTTCAGGGTGGAGGGTGACAGCCCACGCTCCAGCCTACCTTGCAGGAAAGAAAGCACGACTCTGACCGGGCATCTCCGGGGGTCTTCCCGGTGAGAAGAACACCAATTCGTGAACAGACTCCACTTCAGAGCATAGGCCTGCCTCGTAGAAGGGGCTCTAGCCTGAGTGATAGTGTCTACCACCGCTGGGGGCAGATCACTTAGGTCTGCCGCGTCCCGTCTAGAAGCCACACATGGAGGTTCCAGAGATCTGGGCGCGGGTGCCAAATGGTGCCAGGCCCCTGAGAGAGAAGGTCTCTCCTCAGGGGGATGCGCCAGGGAGGGGCTGTCACGAGGAGCATGAGTTCCGAAAACCAGGTCCGGGTGGGCCAGTAAGGCGCAACCAACAGGACCTGTTCCTCGTCCTCCCTGACCTTGCACAGTGTCTGTGCGAGCAGGCTCACTGGGGGAACGCATACTTGCGTAAAGCCAGAGGCCAGCTGTGTGCCAGTGCATCTGTGCCCAGGGGGGCCTGGGACAGGGAATAGTACAGCTGGCAGTGGGAGGACTCGTGGGAAGCAAACAGGTCTACCTGGGCTTCCCCGAATCGACTCCAGATCAGCTGGACCGTCTGGGGATGGAGTCGCCATTCCCCGGGGAAAGTGAGCTGTCGTGAGAGCACGCTGGCTGCACGATTGAGCTCCCCCGGGATGTGGACAGCACGCAGCGACTTGAGCCACGTCTGACTCCAGAGGAGGAGATGACGGGCGAGTTGAGACATGCGACGTGATCGTAAACCGCCCTGTCGGTTGATGTACGAAACAGCCGCAGTGTTGTCCGTGCGGACCAACACGTGCTTGTCCAGCACTAGCGGACGAAACCGTCGCAAAGCTAGATGCACTGCCAGCAACTCCAGGCAGTTGATGTGCCACAGCAGTCGAGGTCCTGTCCAGGACCCTGAAGCTGCTTGCCCGTTGCATGTCGCGCCCCAGCCCGAACTGAATCGCATAGCCGAGTCGAACCGTCCGGATGAGCCAGCGTGACGGGTTGGGCAGCGCAAGCCACGCTCCCAGATACCATACAAGTGGCACCAAAGGGACAGTCGACATACCCGCAGTGGTGCAGCGATGGGGAGTCGTGCCGGAAGGCCCAGAAGGCACTGCGTCCTGGGTCATCGCAACCACACTCCCCGTGTTCCCGGAGGAACTGGCCAGAGACGTGTGGAGAGGCGTTGCGTCTCCGAACCGCGACCTCTTGGCCGCTGGCGAAAGGGGGCGTCGTGGGTGAGAATGAGGAAGCTGTGCGTCGCTCATTGTCAGCCCACAAGCCTTGCAACTCGGAGGAAGGAGAAATTGCTCTTCCAATGAAAATGTGGGTGCCACTGGCCGTTCGACCAGCGGCGGAACAGAACCAGAAGATTCTCCACCCGGCCCTCCACCGGGGTAGGGAGTGGCGCTCTCTCCGCCATCTCCTGAAGAGCAGTTCTCCGCATCTCCGAGTTGCCCGTGTCAGGGCCGCTTAGTCGACTTCCTCGAGGACTTTGCAGCCGGGAGTGACACGGGGGGTGCCGCTCTCCTGCGCGGGGCTCGACGCGCCGGCCTCGAAGAACTCTCAGCACGGGGCGGAGCTGGTGTGGAGGACGCAGGGGGGCGCCCTCGGCGACGAGCAGGCTGAGGCACTGCCTGCGACGGAATGGTGGCAACCAGAGGATCACGTCGTGGCAAGATGTGCTGTATGGCCTCAGTCTGCTGTTGTTCTGTCAGGAACTACTGGGCACAGCCCCTGACAGCGTCGCCACACAGGACAGCCTGGGACATGGGAGCATCGAGAAAATGCACTTTGTCAAATGTCTCTCATACAGACCAGGCTGAACCTGAAACGGCACTACTGGACCACCAGAGTGGACATCGCTTACCCGAGGGACTGCGTTGTGACTTCCGTCACCCAGAAGGGGGAGGTCAGTCGCCATGCGCAGCTCCTGCATCAACCTCGGGTTGGACCTACCCTCGTGCATTTGTTAAAGCCTTGGCTTGTTGGGTTTGCAGGATAGCCATGGCATGCAAAGCAGAGACAGCTTGGCCCGCAGCACCGTAAGCCTTGGTAGCGAGCGCGGCCGACAGCTTACAGGCCTTGGGTGAGGGGCGCGGACTATCCCTCCCAGTGGCGCCGTTTTGCGGACACAAGTGCACCGCAATCGCACTCTCCTGCTGGGGAATGTCAACACACCCCTAGCTGCCTCGCCATCGAGGGTAGTGAGGACGGAGGAACGAAATGAGCTGCTTCCGGCCGTAAAAGGGGCCATCCACGACTACATCACTTCCCCACGCACATCCGGGAAGAAAGGAACCAGAGTAAAACGCGGTTGTGAGTCGCGCTCCACACCGAGAACCAATCAAACAGCCATGAGCACTCAGGGCTGGCGGTGCATTCACCTCCATCCTGATGCTCACAGCTGCCCGGGCAAGCACGGCTGTCGACTCTGGGTCCAATTCGGCAGTGGCGACAACACCCGAGGGGGGCAGCCCCGCCGAATCTTCATCCACAGAGGTCGATAACCCATCCCCCGATGCTGCAATCGACATCTGATCTCCGGCGGCAAACTGAATGACCCGCTGGGACTGCCATAAGACAGCCCAGCAAAATCACCCAGCAGCTGCACAGGACAAACACTGCGGAAGGGGTAAGAGGTCCGTGGGGCGTGGCCCGGCGGAGAAGCTCTCACGGTCACCTTCAAATCTCCCAGAGCACTAGCCGGCGGTCCTCTGCTCGAGACAGAGAAACCAGAACGGGTAGTGACAGAGGGGTCTGCTCCCTTCCCTTTAAGAAAGGGGAGACGCGATCACAGCGTTGCCATGGTCACACACGCAGTGCGTGCATGAACCATCCACGAACGCGACTTCAGCGTGCTGAATGCCCAGACACGGAAGAGAGCGAACGTGGCCGTTGTCAGAGAACAGGAAACGACCGCATCCAGAAGGACGCGGACGAAACGGCGTCTTGAAAAAGACGCGAATCGTCCGCGATTTGCTCTTTTAGGAAATCTGCTCTCTTAGTTGAAGCGCCCAGGGGAATCGCTGAAAGGGACACCGCTGTTTGCGCCGTACCGCCAACCAGAACAGCTTCCCGACACAGCAGATGAATGGCTTTGTGGAGTATAACGGCTTTCATACAACCACTCGGCTCCGAAGCAAAAATCTAATGAGTGGATGCACCTGTCGCCTTATTTATACCCGCTGGCACGGGGAGTGGCTCAGGTGTGTTAATCCACTTGCCAATTTCATTGGCGTTTTCTCTTAAAATCAGAGATGATTGGCCTCCCAAGTGAGACCCCATTTGTCGGTCGACATAACTCGTAGTGACCGACAGATAGGGAAACTTGGATACTTAACTTCACTTAGAAATCGCTAGTCAATTTTACACATTTCAACAAAAAATAAAAAAAATAAAAAAAAAACAAAGACAAGTAACACACTGACATAAACATGACATTTTGAGGTCAAGAATGAATTAGTATTTTCTTGAAAAAACAAATTCCAGTACTCTGTTTTATTGACATTTTTGTCTATTCTATTCTATTCTATTCTATTCTATTCTATTCTATTCTATCTGCCATTGTCACAAAACATTACTGTTTTATCTAGTGTTATTTTTTATTTCCCAAAGTTTAAAAGGTTAATTACAACAAATCTTTAAAATGTATTCAGTTTTTTGTTCAAGACTGCCGAACCATTATGTAGAGTATAATATTTCTTCAATAACCTGTCTCTAAACTCTAACAGTCTCTAAACCCTGTTTAAACTTTTATTGATGATTCAGATTATAGCACAATATTAGGTTAGCACATATTATTCAGAATGCTTTTCCTGTCTAAAACACCAAAATGAGATGCAATATGACCTGCCCTTATGACATCCATCAACGTAAGACTATCCACTGCATATTCGGCAGTTCTTTTCAATTATATTTGTGAAATAATCAATCCTTATTACTTTTGGACGAACAGACTCTACACATTTTTTTGAGCTCATAGAGACTGCCGTATCATTATTACTTTTCTTCAGTGCTGACCTATTATCCTAGTATAGTCTATTCAGATGACCATTTCAGATCAACATGCCTCTAATTGGCAAATAAAATCCAACATTTGTCACTTTGCATGTGTGTCTAAGCATGCTGTTCTAAACATGAGCTGCAGTGTGGACCAGATTGTAGCCATAAGTCTGTTTTAATGAGTTCAACCCTTCCGTCTCTCTTCCTCTCTGGCAGGCGGTTTTCTCTCTCTCTCTCTAACTCTCTCCATTGTCAGCTCCCACTTTTGACATCCATGACTTTGTTTGGATGCAGATTGCCATTTTGGATGGTGATTGCCCATCGGATTGCCATATGGTAACGTCCCTGCTGGACAATGCAACAGGATGCTAAGTGGCTCTGGAACGTGAACCAGCCGGGCTCGAGTTAACGCCTCTCACGTCTAATTGAGAGCTGGCACAAAGCCGTTCCTCCATCTCAAGCCCATTCAGATCATCTATTGTTTTAGAGCTGCCGCTCGCAGCACAATAGAGCGCTTTATTTCTCATCGGCCTTGACAGTGAGAGGGAAGAGGCTGCTATTTTTAAAAACATGTGGGTGACCGCGTTAGCTAATAAACGCTCACATTACACCAGCCAGAGTAGAGAAGAAGAAAGAGCAGGAGAAAGAGAGACAGACACGGCACGCTCGGGCATTCAACAATTTGCAGCTGCACAATCCTGACTTCTCATTACATGGAAAATCTACTCCCATCAGCCACAATTCTCCTTCAGACACCACCTCCTATATTTTATTTAAAGCTTTGTCTGTGAATAGTGTTACCAGTGAACACAGGAAAACAGGCATCAGCCATTCTCTCGCTAATGTACCGGATGTAGTAGTCACATATCACAAAGCTAGAAGTCAATTTTATGCATTTTACCTCTCCTTCTCTCACGACCATGGCATCTGATGCAATTTACCATTAGGGAGACACATTTGCAGCTGGCTTTCGCTTGCCGTGAAAAAGTAAAAAGATTTGCATCAGATGAACTGGATGTTTCCTGCCAGTTTGTTACAACTGGCGGTGCTTGATGGATGGTTATAGATTTGCTGCTCCAGCAGCATTTGGCCCTAATTGGAGTCTTATCTTGACATCTGTAAATATATGGGCATTGACTGGCCAGTCAAATGCATTAGCTATTGTGTTGGTGGCACCTAATTTGTTTTTGCCACAAAATACTTTTCAAGCCGTGTGCAGACAGAGTTTCATAAACGCGGTAAGTTTGCACTTTCAGGAGCTTTATAGGAAAGCTTAGTGACATTTTTGGATGCCCAATGCTAGTATGATGCTAGTATCAAAATATTAAATAGCTTAAGGATACATGGAATAAAACAATACTTTTGTTTTGTTTTTGTTTGTCATTCCATTCTTTTTCATTCATTTTATTTTTTATTAATAGCAAAGACTTAATTTTACCACTCTGGTTACGGTTTATAATAAAATCTAACCAATAGTTAAATGGATAGCCAATCCATTAATCAATCAATCAATCAATCAATAAATCAATAAATCAATAAATCAATAAATCAATAAATCAATAAATCAATCAATCCAATCAATCCAATCAATCAATCAGCGTTTCCAATACATTGATTTATTTGTGCCACCCTGCCACAATTCCTTTCAAAAACAAAAGTTACCCACTGTGTTTTCAGTTTGTAGGGATTTAAAAACAAGTACTGGGTGGATTTTTATCATTATAGGGTGGTTGTGTACACACACTGCCAAACACATCTAAGTTCAAACACCATGTAAAAGTGAATTTTGCATCCGATGTCCCCTTTAATGTTGGTTAATGTAGTTTCAAGAATATTTGTTTTTGTTGAATACACCCCTGTTATAATAAAATAGCGAGGTCGCAAAGGTTCTTTAATGTTGATTTAATCCATTACATGCGAAATAGTCCTCACATCTATAGCCAAAATAATAAATTAATAAATCCGCATATTTCTGTCACTTGCGTCAGCAGTGCATTTACTTAGACTTTCATTTGCAAATCCAGACAATAATTTCTAGCAAGATTATAATTACTTTGGGGTACTCCAGCATTAATAGCTAATGCCACAAATTTGGGCATATAGCCAATTTACAGAGCTAATGTGTTTTATCACTAATAGCACAGTGATTAGTGATCGTTACCTCATATTGTTTCTGTACGAGTTTCTCCAGAGGGTTCAGATAACTGTGGCACACTTCTTATTGCTTGATCATGATCAGAGCTATTCATCTCCATTAAGGTTGACAGCCTCGTTGTGTTTGAATGTGGCAGGAAACTGACGGTGCAGCTACCTAATGCATACTCACATGCACGGATGTTTGCTTAAATGAATAGTTCTACCATTCAGTATTGTATGTATATGAGTTTGTTCCTAAAACAGATTTGGAGAAATGTAGCATTCTATCATTTGCTCACCAATGGATGCTCTGCAGTGAATGGGTGCCGTCAGAATGAGAGCTCAACAGCTCATAAATACATCACAGTTTTCCACAAGTAATCCACACCACACCAGTCCATCAATTAACATCTTTTGAAGTAAAAAGCTGCATGGAACAAATCCATTACACTCTAAAAAATGCTGGGTAAATTATATATATATATATATATATATATATATATATATATATATATATATATATATATATATATATATATATATATATATATATTGTTTATTTATTTATTAAAGCTGGGTTCAACCTGTTGGGTAATTTTGTTGGGTTATTTTTTATATATATTTTTTACCCATGTGCTGGGTGATTATTCTTTACTGCAGCTGCTGGGTCACTTTTAATGTCGATACAGAAGATGAACTCCATCACTACCCAGGGCTGGGTCAGTGTCACTCAAAGTGAACGACTCGCCAGCGCCACCATGAAAGTTTGACCTCCCACCGAATAAATGAATTTGACAGGTTGAAACTTGAATGTCTGAGAGATTCGATGGTAAAGCTGTTTTTGATGTAACTTTTTAATCATGAATATATAAGAGCAAGAGTTCTGTCCAATATTAACCCAGTGCTTGGGTTGCCAAATCACCCAGAAATATATATATATATTTTACCCATCATTTTTTAGAGTCTATTAAAACATTTTAACCTCAGACCATTGCTTCCAGCTAAGATACAAGTCTTCTATATGTAATAATGCTATCTCTTCTGAATCATATTCGAAACATGCAAAGATCAAGCACAGTTGTCTTACATGTCTTAATAATGGATTTGTTTCTCATAAACACGCAGCTTTTTACACAAAATGTTAACTGATAGACTGGAGTGGTGTGGATTACTTTTGGTTATTGTGATGTTTGTATCATCACTTTGGACTCTCCTTCTGCCGGCAGCCATTCACTGCAGAGGATCCATTGGTGAGCAAGTGATAGAATGCTAAATTTCTCAAAATCTGTTCAGTAATAAAAATAAAAATAAATGGATGGTCAACAAATTTTGGGTAAACTATTACTTTTTGGTGGATGTTTGAGCATGAGGTTAATGATGGATCAGGATTCAGTGGGCAGGGCTAAGCATGTGACTCAGCACGGTTGTGTCGTTGGGTGGCACTCTTTGCTTTCAGAACACCAGTCTGCTTCCAAAACTGTTTCTGTGACAGTTGCCATGGAAACTGGGAGACTCTGATTCGCCCTCAGAAGTTTGTGTACAAGTGTGCATACGAGTGCATGAGATGAAGATAAAGGCTTGTATGTGTATTTACAGTTACAATCTGTTCTTGTAGAGATTTATGGTTTATTTTAGTGCATCTTGCCATTTTTTGTGAGGCCCATTTCATCATTGCATGGAAATGTTCAGTGGAAAGTCTTTCTTTTTTTGGCTGCCGCTGTGCTGATAGGAGATTTTTATTCCATGCAGTAACCCTAAATGCTCAAATCATCTTCATGCTCAAATATCTCATATGTTTTTTTATTTAAAACATTATGTAAATGGCAATAAAAGGTGTTTCCTCCTCCTCCTCCAAATACTTATCAGAAATAAGTTATTAAATCATGGGGGAGGGTGGCCACCAGATAGTGGGTTGTCATGGCGACGCCTGCAGTCATTTGTAAGCGCGTAGCATTTTCTTCTCATTCTGCAACACGGACCTGACTTGCACAATAGGTGGACGTTATCGACTATGCTACAACAAACAATTCTGAGTTTTTAAGAAGTTTGCTGAGCTTCACAGGGAAAAGAAACATGCTGGGATGTTTTGTGTTTCTTCCGCTGTTATTCTGCAAACTTTTTGGAAGGGATGTTAGGCGATGCTAGCAATCAGATTACTATCTCTTATAAACAACTTTGTGTACATTTCCATGTGGGAACTTTTCCTTCACTTCTGTTTTTCAAAATGTATGCTAATTAGTGTTTACTAAAGCAAGCATCACTGTTGATAAAGCTCATACAAACCACTAATCTGCTGTATTAAATTGTATGCATAACTAACTGTACTACAGACATTCTTTTGGCGTAATGTTTATTAATGTTTATGGTATCATTTTAGTATTGTGTATTACTATGATGTTTTATATATGAGTATTCAATTTATTAATTTATTTATTTATTGGTAATTTCCTAGTAATTCCTTCTAGTTTTGCACCTATATATATTATAAAGTTCTGGCAACTACAGCAGCCTTTTTTTTTTTTTTTTTTTTTGCATGATTTCAGGGTGTTTTGCATGAGCAAGCATGACTCTCAAACACTAATAATAAACTACATGCAAATGCACAACACTCACTTACTGTCATACCAAGCATATTTCTACTGATTTGACCTTAAAATCTGAATTGCAGCATTAATCCAGAGCTGGTAAATGAGAACAGGCTCAACATGAACAGCTGGTACACAGGGTGGGTTATTTTTTTTCCCCAGAGTCTTTCTTGATGATTGGAGGATGTTCCATGTTTCTCTCTGTCGTGCTGAGAGTAGTGTGATAACAGAGTTTGTGTGGAATACACAATTGTTCAAGCTACGTGATATTTTGCCATGCGCATGTGTGCTTGCGTGCTGTGTGGATGAGATCTGACGAAAGCCATCAGACAGTTTTGCCGATGTCTGAAGGCAACAAACACATCTGCGTGCAGCCTGGAGTAGATAAACGAGCATTTACTGAGTCTAGCACCAGAAACACGCAATAAGCTCCTCAAGCTGTCTCTGTCATTTACCAGTACAGCGGCCAGATCTGGAGTTCATCTCAGGCTCAGCTCGCTAGTGGTGACAGACTGGGATGAATACACTCTTTTATTGCAGTCTCAGTAAACAGACTTCATATAATATCCTTTTCATATAATCCCCCCCCCACACACACACACACACATATATATCCCAGCCACCAGATACTCAAGCCAGCTTAAGGTGCACAGACTTTCCTGTGGAACATGGAAGCTGATCAGCAATCTAATGACTAGTTTGGACCAGCAAGAACCTTGTTGCCATCATAGACTGGATTTTCTAGCAGGGGTGGATTTGGAAAGTTCGGTCAGATGTCATTGTAATTACCCAGCTGCTTCAGACCTGAATCCATGACTGCACATGAATCTGGCATTGGCTATGGTATCCACTTACCTCTAGTCTGGGGTTGTCTAGTGCTGTGACCACAGTAACCAGGCAACATCAGAATTCACATATTACACTGCAGTCAAGGTCTTACCTGAGTAGGCACTGTGATGGATGCTCTAGCCTTATTTATAAAACTATATCAGCTTTCAGCAAGTTAATATGAACAGGTTGTGTCGAAAGATTTTGTTGCAAAACACAATTTTTGAGAATTTGACTCCAGCTTATAGCCAGAAACATAAATTGCCATGTTATAAAATTCATTATTCCTCATGAAAAGCAACAGTATGATTGTTTCAAACTATGACTTGTCTCAAATGGTAAAATGCTAGGTTAACAAAGGTTCTTTAATGTTGATTTAATCCATTACATGCTAAATAGTCCTCACATCTATAGCCAAAATAATAAATTAATAAATCCGCATATTTCTGTCACTTGCGTCAGCAGTGCATTTACTTAGACTTTCATTTGCAAATCCAGACAATAATTTCTAGCAAGATTATAATTACTTTGGGGTACTCCAGCATTAATAGCTAATGCCACAAATTTGGGCATATAGCCAATTTACAGAGCTAATGTGTTTTATCATTAATAGCACAGTGATTAGTGATCGTTACCTCATATTGTTTCTGTACGAGTTTCTCCAGAGGGTTCAGATAACTGTGGCACACTTCTTATTGCTTGATCATGATCAGAGCTATTCATCTCCATTAAGGTTGACAGCCTCGTTGTGTTTGAATGTGGCAGGAAACTGACGGTGCAGCTACCTAATGCATACTCACATGCACGGATGTTTGCTTAAATGAATAGTTCTACCATTCAGTATTGTATGTATATGAGTTTGTTCCTAAAACAGATTTGGAGAAATGTAGCATTCTATCATTTGCTCACCAATGGATGCTCTGAAGTGAATGGGTGCCGTCAGAATGAGAGCCCAACAGCTCATAAAAACATCACAGTTTTCCACAAGTAATCCACACCACACCAGTCCATCAATTAACATCTTTTTTTTTTTTTTTATTAAAGCTGGGTTCAACCTGTTGGGTAATTTTGTTGGGTTATTTTTTTTAGTGTGATAACAGAGTTTGTGTGGAATACACAATTGTTCAAGCTACGTGATATTTTGCCATGCGCATGTGTGCTTGCGTGCTGTGTGGATGAGATCTGACGAAAGCCATCAGACAGTTTTGCCGATGTCTGAAGGCAACAAACACATCTGCGTGCAGCCTGGAGTAGATAAACGAGCATTTACTGAGTCTAGCACCAGAAACACGCAATAAGCTCCTCAAGCTGTCTCTGTCATTTACCAGTACAGCGGCCAGATCTGGAGTTCATCTCAGGCTCAGCTCGCTAGTGGTGACAGACTGGGATGAATACACTCTTGTATTGCAGTCTCAGTAAACAGACTTCATATAATATCCTTTTCATATAATCCCCCCCCACACACACACACACATATATATCCCAGCCACCAGATACTCAAGCCAGCTTAAGGTGCACAGACTTTCCTGTGGAACATGGAAGCTGATCAGCAATCTAATGACTAGTTTGGACCAGCAAGAACCTTGTTGCCATCATAGACTGGATTTTCTAGCAGGGGTGGATTTGGAAAGTTCGGTCAGATGTCATTGTAATTACCCAGCTGCTTCAGACCTGAATCCATGACTGCACATGAATCTGGCATTGGCTATGGTATCCACTTACCTCTAGTCTGGGGTTGTCTAGTGCTGTGACCACAGTAACCAGGCAACATCAGAATTCACATATTACACTGCAGTCAAGGTCTTACCTGAGTAGGCACTGTGATGGATGCTCTAGCCTTATTTATAAAACTATATCAGCTTTCAGCAAGTTAATATGAACAGGTTGTGTCGAAAGATTTTGTTGCAAAACACAATTTTTGAGAATTTGACTCCAGCTTATAGCCAGAAACATAAATTGCCATGTTATAAAATTCATTATTCCTCATGAAAAGCAACAGTATGATTGTTTCAAACTATGACTTGTCTCAAATGGTAAAATGCTAGGTTAACATAAGTGTGTGTATGGAAGCGTATGGGTAGTAATATTCAATTTGGGATGTAATATGCAAAATGACAATGCAATATGTAAAATGGCAATGCATTTCTGTATTTACATTTACATTTTCCAATACATTTTTGCAATGCTTGGTGCAAAATGAAAATGAAAATACTTTCATTTGCCATTTCATACACCAGTTTTAGTATGTAAAATGTATACTAATTTTAACGCTTTATAAGTTGCAAAATTAAAATGAAAATGTATTACAGAAATGATTAGATATGTATAACATGTTCAAGCAAAAACTGTGAAAAAAATTATCATTTAAATGCTATTTTTCTTAAATGCAATAACACTCACAGTCAAGACACTTACGATTGCATTGCACTCGGTTTTGCATTAATTATCCTAAAAGTGAAAAAAATTAAATAAATGTTTGCACATCCATTAGTGCTATCAGAACCAGAAACCATATATATATATTTACACAAGATTTGTAAGCATCTGTTTTTTATTTATTTATTTATTATCTCTTGTTTTGATTTCAGAAACTGGCATGTACACAATAAACCACCAGAATGACAGAAAAGTGTTTTTCTTAAATTGTGTAAGACCTTTGCCAGATGAACAATCTCATCTTAAACTGTTTACATGATCTTCTATTGTTGACAGGTTATTAAGCATAACCGGTTTAAGGCAGTGCATGCAAACATACTAAGGTCATCAGTATATGGCTTTGCACTTTCTGTAATTGGGGAAAAATGGTAAATGATTTAAACA
The DNA here is from genome assembly GCF_003368295.1 of Carassius auratus. Lineage (NCBI taxonomy): Eukaryota > Metazoa > Chordata > Actinopteri > Cypriniformes > Cyprinidae > Carassius > Carassius auratus. Next base: position 120,569 of record NW_020527939.1, read on the forward strand.
AAACCCATCTGACACCTGGATTTCTGCATGTTACCTCAGTTTCACTTTGCATGTAAGCACCTTTATCAGTATTCTGTCAGCTTGTTCAGTGAACTCACGCCTGACTGTGAAACTGTTCTGTGGTCAAGACTGGAGAAAAATTTGATAATTTTGTAATCACACGTAAACATGTTTTTCTTGCATTGCTGGTTTATTGATTTGCATTTAAACAGGTTTGTATAATGATCTGGTTTTCGATTCTTATCATTGTTTTGTCCATGTAAACACTGTAATTAGCTCTATTCTGAGAGCTGCCTTGCTTTCTACATCATTATTAAGATTTAAACTGATCATTTAAAATGGTAAACAATGGTGAGCTTATTATTGGGTTTTCATTCTCAGAAGAAGAAAAAAAAAAGTTAAACAAGCTAGCAGATTGAAGGCAGGTATCATACACCTCAGTGAGTGGAGGTGGTCATTGGGTCAGAAGAGCAGGAAACATGTGAAATGTGAATTTAAGGTGGCAACATCAAACTGCCATGCAGTTTACATTAATGTATCATCAAGTCAAGAGTGATGTTGAAGTATGAGGAACTCCAGCTCATGTGGCAGAAGTTTAGCTCCCCACACCGCTAATGCTACGTGGGCTAAGTCATGTGGAAGCTAAAATTCTTTGCACACTTTGCACACATGCAACATTTTTTCACGTGTTTTTTCCGTTTGTTCATATTCACCATCCTTTCCTGTCAAAAAAAAGCATGCTACGGATGCTAAGACGGAAATCAAACCTCATCCAAATTTTTTTTACAGGCAGTGTGTAAACATGATTGACACAACGTGAGGTCGTATTCATTTTTCAATGTGCAAAGATTTTGAACGATTTTTCAGACTCAGTGTGCAAAGACACAAATAAGCACAAATAAACCACCAGAAGATGATAAACACTTATTACTGGATTTGTGTGTTTTGTATGTAGATATATTCATGTGTTAATGAATTAGCTGCTAAATATAGTCTGCATTTGCAGAAACAGTAGCAAACATCCTACTAGACTGACTGGATCTTGTGCAATTAAGCATCCCTTCAGAAATGTGTATTTGTGTGTGTGTGGATAGACAGGATTTTCTCACCACTCTAAAAATAACCATGGGTGACCTGGGAGAAATCCAATCCCCACATCCAATTGTGGCAGACGAGGCTGCTCTTAACTTCTTCAAAAGGTAGAGTGATGAGATTTCAACGATCGATACCACGCCGGGGACCGAACCACACCATCTGCCCCCGAAGTGCTCGCCTGTTTGCCTCTCATCTGTGAGCGCCTGTGTTAGCACTCGAAAATACTTGGCATGTCCAAACCTCTGCTTTTACTGTAAGTAGACTAACCTTGGGAACCCCTCTTTGGGGACATTGTCAGGTCTTGTCTCACTTTGTACTTCGCAATCTCCATTTAAATCCACAGGTAAACAGATATTCACACTTTTACAAAGGCAGAGAAAAAAAGTGTTAAACACAAGTGAACATGGCTTGATTCTTAAAATTGCATCATTGGGTCTATCTGTTTACTAGAATCTGTATATTGTGAACTAAGGGTTGAATTTGAGTAGACACTGAGTTATAGCCAGATATTATAATTTTGAAATATGTGTTCCGTGTCAGAATGTCTGTTTGTTTTGGCCTGTGTGATTTCACTCACTATCAGTTTACCCAATAGTATTTCAACACCTCGGGTTGCCAGTTGGTGGAGAAAACAACGTATTGCAGCCAAGGAAGCCACTATACGAACTGGATTAGAGATCTGAACATCTAGCCAACCCAAAAAGCCTCAGCATTTATATAAAAAAAAATGTATGAGCTGAAGCATATTACAACACGGATAAATCAACTCATCATACTTCAGTCAACGCCTACTGACAACCAACAGCACAATGACATGTGACCTCCACCCATTTAATCACTGTCAATGTAAACACCCCACGGATGCGTACACTTCCACTCGACTCCAGTGATTTCTGCAGGTTGTTGTGTGGATGCTGAAACAGTTTTGCTTTAAAACTGTCACTCACATTATGGGCATCTCATCTCTTGCTAAATTGCTGGCTAAGAATGATTTGTTTTTAAGAAGTGCTAATGTGAAGCCATGTTCCTCGTGGCTGATCGTGACTGTCATGATGGATGGCAAAATGATGTGTTTTTCATTAACACCAAGCCTGTCATTTCACTCTAGTGTTTTGAGTTGTCAAAGGATCTCTCTGCACTGGTGTCCAATTTTGTTCCAAATCATAAATGTGCATTAATATAATATCTGAGAGTGGCTGACTCATAGCTTGTGAGGTTATATTCTTTCTAAAATCCTCAAAATGGTAATTTCGATTTAAACACCCAATACATACTGTGAAAATTATTATGCTTTGGTGACATAATGTCCTTTTAAAGACTCCTGTTGTTCAGGTGAAACTGCCTTTACTGTATGTCCCAGAAGATCCAGCAGTGTTACAACACTGATTTGCTTTTATGTGAAGTAATTTAACTGTACTAAATGGAGCATAATTTGTATGTCTGATTTTTACGATCTTTGTTCAGTTTTAATGAAGTCATAACCCCAACGGCGGGAAAGCAGGCTGTTAAAAGGAAAAGGAGGTTCTGTGTTTGTACAGTGTCTGAGGATGAAAAGCAATGTGAAAAATTTGTATGCACCCTTTTACACCATTTCTGAAAGTGTAACAGGACTGAATTGATATGCGTGATAACGAGCTGTAAGAAAATTGGTTCAGAATCCAGAACTCAATAGACTTGCAGTGAGCACTCAGAAACTTGCTGTAGTTGTTAACAAGTCTTAAATCCCACATTGTCAAAAAAGAAAAAAAAAAAAACATAGCATAACAACAACAGCGTGTGACAGTATCTTCAATATCTTATTTGTACATTGTTTAGTCCTAAAATGGCCATAAGGTGTACTTTTAAAGGTACTTTCTAGACAAGCTGTTGAACTGTATTTTGGCTCATTTTAAACAAGTGCTGAAAAATATTTTGAATCATTCATATTGTAGCATGAAAGTGTTGACTACAAAAAAGTGATCTGTTAATGAGCAAATATATTCGGCTTGTGAACACAGGCCCCTTGCTGTTTGGCACAGTTTGGAAAAAAATGGCACATTATGGTGTTGTTACTGATTACAAAGTGATTACAAAGCAATCATTTATTATTTTATTATATTATTTGATTGCATTGCGTTGCATATCTGTGCATACTTATCTTATACAGCATTTCTAAAATTCTTACTGACACAGGGTTCTGACTCATTGTCTGTAGGCAGGATAATACACGAATTGGGAGAAAAACACTTTAAAATGACTTTTTTATTCCTTTTTTTCATTGTAGGGCCTGCTAGTCAAGTGCTATTGTTTTTCCTTCAGAGAATTGAATTTAAAATCCACTTGATTTACCAAGGTGGATAAGCATGTGCATGGCCATGGCACTGACTGTGATGGTGGTAAGACAAATCTGGACCACAATGGAAATTCACCCTGGTGTTGTCAGTGGTGCTAAGAGATGGACTGCAAAATTATTTGTAAGTTCAAACTATTAGCATTTTGTATTATCAAATTAACTAGAGCTTCTCAAAGAAGCCGAGCAGTGGGAGGGACAGATGTAAGAGTAAAAGAGAGAAGGTCCCACTTTATATTAGGAGAATTACTAGACATTTGAAAATGATGCTCATTTGAAACCCCAAACATTGTCACTGGATTTTCTTCTACTCTTCCCCTCAGTATTCTACTGCATCTGAGATCTGGGGTCCCTGAAATGAGGTGCTTTTGCTGATCTTGCCTTACAGTGGATGTTTTTCACATAATTTATTTGATGTATTTATTTTTTTATTTATTTCTTTAGCTAATTGGCTAGAGGGCAGGATGTTTTTTGTGGCCCATTCTTGTTTGTCAGTATGCTATATATTTGCAAATGAGTACACATATACATGAGTTTTTAATGGAGCTTGACCTTGACTTAACCACTTTGTATTTCTGTATAGACTGTACAAATTGTAGTGATTTAAGAAACAAACTTTAGCTATGTACGCTACTTGAGCACAGATGTGAGTGAGCCTGGATGTTTTAATGGCTTTGGAATGGTTAAAAGGTTTTGTGTGTGTGTGTGTGTGTGTATTTGTTTTAAATAAATAGGTTTTATTTAGTTGTTATTTTTAATAAATTTATGTATCTATCTACCTTCCATCCCTCCATCCATTCATCCATCCAATTAATTTAAATTTTGCTCTTAGCATGCTTCAGAATCTGTATCTTACTAGAAATGATATCACCAAAGTTTTATTTTCCATTCTTATTCCTCTGCAGACTTATAGTTTGTTTTTGTTGTTTTGCTAACAGTTTTGTAAACTGTTATTTTTTATTTTATTTTTTTTAGAAACCCTTATTCTCTCATCTCCTCTCCTCCTCTTGATTTGAGCTGAGCCCTAGATCTCCACAGCCTTGTCCAGGCGCCTTATACTTATCCAGACACCATGTAGAAAACACTTATTTTTCATTTATTTGTTTACTGCAAAACTCTTTTGCATGATCTATCAAACCAAGAGCGTAAATTTCACATTAAACTGATCTGCTCATAATTGATGGTCCTGTCCTATATTCATGCCAAGACTGGCTCAATCTTTCTCTCTCTGTCCCTTGTGGTGAAGTCATTTCTGAGAGACTCTCTTTCTGTAAGCAGCTGGAGTCGGAGTCTTTAGGTTCTACACCTCATGGTCTAGTTGCTCCCTGATCCCATTGTCTTATGAAGGTAGAAGGCTTTTATAGGTAGGAGTAATCTAAACCTCACTCCAGGGAAACCCTGTAATTTTCTTCCCTCCTGTGGAGAAATGAAGGCCACAGGGTGTATGATCTAATCAAGTGCTTATGGAGGCGAAGTAGGGTGAGGAAAAGTTAGCAAGGTGCAAATGATGCTTTTACATTTATTCCTCCCCTCATGACCAGTCCGCCTCATGCTTTGCTCATCTCATTTTCTATCTATCTGTCTCTGTCCCTCCGTTTGTCAGTCTATCAATCTGTACAGTATGTATCTCTGTTGTTCTATAACGAAACAACACCATTTTTGTCTATTTTTTCAAAGACATCTTTTTCACAGATGTAAAAGAGTAGGTAAAAACAACTTTTGAGTGATGAAAACTATGAAGCGAGATAAAAATGCAATGGAGAGACGATTGTTCATACCTTGGTATCATTCATATTAACAGATCAAAAGATGTTTTTACATATATAATGAGTTTGGAAATTTTTAAGAAGTGCTTAACACATAGCAATTTAGCTAAACCTGTAACAGGCCAGGGCATCATGCTTCCCCTTCTTTATATATGTTTTACACATTCATCTGTTAGGGAGATGGAAAAGATTTGCTGCGCTTGAGGAAACAACAAGAAACCATGCTACCACGACTGTCGAGACTGGCTTGCACAGTGTTTAGCATCCCTGCCGGGAACAGCAGCAGCATTCCAGAAGAGTCTACAGAAGCCAGAAGAGTTATACTGTAGAAGAAATGAGGACTGGATTAAAACTAGGGCTGCCCCGATTTAAGATTTTTTCTAGTTGTTCATTTAAGCCATTATCCGACTCATTGCACGTTTATATTAATTATATTAATATAAAACATATACTAAACCATAATAGGCCTTTTAATATAAAGGCTAGCTACACTATTCCATGCTCAAGCACACGCATAAAGCTTGCCACAAAGCATCATTGTTGTGCCGAATTCTGCACCCTTGCCAGATTCTGCACCCAACCGTTGAAGTCGCTAACTGATTGCCTCTTCTTTCCCTAATACTTAGCATATTTTGTTGTTGGCTGAAAGATTTTTTGTTGTTGTTTTTTTTTTTTTTTTTTTACTATATAACATTTTGTTCATAGGTTTACTACAATCTTCCTGACATTGGTTTCAGACGTATGGTTTGCAACAGTAACAGCATCGATGTACCATTATCAAGTTATGAAATGTAATGTTGACATCCTGCGTTATACTCACTCTAACCTTATTCCGCTGTGGAGTAATTCCCCTCTCACTGGCCAATGGGAATAGCCTGCAGTGGGTTATCCAGGGCGGGAAAGAGTACGATAAACAGGCATCGGAGATACTCACACAATATGATACCTGACACAGATAGACGCCTGCATTCAGCAGACAATGAGAGAGATCTCCAGAGTGGATTAGTGTTGGGCTAAGAGGGATACAAACTCAGGCCATTACCCAGACAGCGGCGGTGGAATAGTGCTGGAGATAACATCGCAGCATGCAGGGGGAAGAGAGAGGGGTAGCCTTGGCCCGATTACACCCTTCCATGTTTTCCTACCGTTGATAAATCTTGTCAGATGAGGGATGTTAGGCTTTAGGTGTACCCAACACTCTGTTTATAGAGTCCACTGGTGCATTCAGAAATGAACTGAGAAAAATGTAAAGGAAAGAAATGTGAAGGAATCATTGAATTGTTCACGTAAATGATTCATTGAAAAACGTCTAAGGTTACGTATGTAACCCTGGTTCCTCGAAGGAACGAGACGCTGAGGCGCGTCGCGGACGTTTGGGGAACGCCTTTTTCTCCCAGTTGTTTCCTTCTCTTCTCTCACTGTGAACATGCACACTGATTATACATTATAAATTGACTTCATGTAAGGAAAGGCCAAGGAAAGGTCATAAACTGTTTGAGCAAAACCCAATAAACTCTTCTACTGATTTGCTTTGCACGTAAAGACCTTTATCACCATTTTGTCAGTTTATAAAATGTGTACATGCCTTGTGCATGATCATTTATAAGTAAAAAAAGAAGTACAATGCATGTAAACCCATTCAACAAATCTTAAAGCTATTTTTGGCAACAACTTTCAAATGTCACTACTTCTTGTCAGCGCTCGCAGGGAGCCCGCCAGATTTGTGAAACGTCTCAAATGGAGTGATTTAATATGTCCTAGAAGACATATTAAATATATAACTGTCACATAAGAGTGTTTAGCTTATGACAAGACACATAATAGAAATGACTGTCTGACAGAAGTGTGTAGTGAGATAATTAGGGAGCATGTGATCCTCTTCAGAGTCAGATGTGTCTCTGTCATTGACTTTCTGTCCAACATCTTCCGGGCTTTTCAGTACACTTTCATCCCTGTGTATTACTTTATATGAGAGAATATCTGTGGAGAGGAGACTGTGCCAGTAATGTAGAATCTGGTTTGGTGAATGACGGCCAGGAAGTGAGCGCCAGGTGAAGCTGTGGGGGATTGAACTGACCTTTGCCTTTTACTCTGATTGGACACAGCTGGTATTCATAGACTCAGAGAGAGAGAGAGAGAGAGACAGACTTCGGGCACAGCCATGACACTGCACTTCCTTGGCACATCCATTTATTGGCTCTGAACACAATGACATCTATACCATATGCCACCATATAAAGATGGATGACCATTTACATTCAAACTCACACACCAATCCCAACTACCTGAAGCCAGTCATGTGATTTTGCCAGTGAGCTTGGAAGATCATGCCATTCTCAAACACACACACACAAACACGGTTTAAGGACACTCTCCATAGGCATAATGCTTTATATAATGTACAAACGGTATTTTCTACGGCCCTACACCAACCCTACACCTAACCCTAACCCTCACAGAAAATTACTGGCAATTTTTTTATTTCATTAAACACCATTTTGTATGTTTTGTAATCATTTGTTTACAAGACACAGGAAGTAACCTCATAAACCATGTTTACGTTGTAGGAACTGTGTCATTATACACATTTGTGTCCTCATAGACCATATATAGCAGTACACACACACACACACACATTTTTATTTTTTTATTACATCACTTATTCTCCAAGTTAAACTCTTAGCTTAATCAGTTATTTTTTTTTTTTTTTTTGTTTAGATTAGATTAGATTAGATTAGATTATGTCATCAGGAAAATTATGAAGATTAAGAAGATTAAATTGCAATTAAGGTGTATATTTAAATTAAGAAGAAGATAACAGGTTTTAAATGTTAAAATTTTGCCTTAAACTTTGCATCTTTGTTTTATAAAACATCAACACAATGTCTACTGATGCTCCTGTTTATCTGATAGAAAGATATGAGTCCTGTTTGTTTAACACAAATGTAGGAGGGGAGACGAACCAGTGAGCTTTAATTAACAGCTTCTCAATAATCATAATTGCTGTCAAGTAGATTAATCAGTACTTAGGAATTGCTCTTCATTTTATTTATCATCTCTAGTTCTTCAGATGAGTTATAGTGCTGTCATCTGTATCCCTCTCCTTGAGTTTCCATTTTGTTAATGAAGCACCTGCTCACTCATAATTCAAAGTAAAGTTTGGTCAAGCATTTATTTAGGAAAGTGCCTGTGCCCTTTATTTCATGCTGTTTATTCCTCTTCGACTCTTTAACCTTTTGTTTATTTCTTTCATCCTTGTAAGACTCTGAAATCATAAAAACAATTCTACATATAAAAGTTTGAAACTGTATATACTGTATATATATATATATATATATATATATATATATATATATATATATATATATATATATATATATATATATATATTACAATTGTTCAATTTTCAAAACACATAAATCATAATTGTGTTATTTCTGCATAAATACAATGATTTATTATTAACTCATGCAAATAAATAAATAACTGCAGTAAATAATTGATGATACTATAATTCACAATGAGGAAATGCAGTACAGCACTTCCACTGTGGAGCACAGTTATCATATGCCAATATTTTTTTCTCAATTTACTGTAAAACTATGCTAGATAAATTTGATCTGTGAACAAAAGCATCAAAGATGTAGCAAAAGATGTGTAATAGCAGATACATTCATTCCAACGTGTATTTATACATTTCCTCTGACATTAGCTGGGAAAACATTCACATCTGATATATAATGGGATGATAATGTTCAACAGAAATTACTAGTGGTAGATGGGAAGAGTGTTTAAACTTGTTTATTATTATTTTCACAGTTCTGTTTGGTGATGCTAGTGGCACAGAATTTACACCCTTCACCTTTAATATCTGACAGTAACAGACCCGTGTGACAGCAGACAGACAAACACACCGGTGGTGTGACGGCCGTAAGCAGAATCTTCCAGAGCAGTGCGATTTATGCAGTGTTTTTATGTGTGCTAATGGATCACTGGGAGACTGACAGTGCAAATGAAGTATATGTGTCTCCCACCCAGAGGAGAGAAGAGGCAAATAAGAGGGAACGGATTCTGAAAAGAGTATGAGCATATTTTTAAAGACTTTGAAAGGCTACTACACAATAATAAAAATAAAAATAAATAAATAATTGGATTAAATATATACTTGTTATTAGTAATATTTATATAAATAATGTAGACTTTTTTATTAAAATTTGTGCTTAATATGAAATAATATATTAATATTTGTTTTATTTATTTCCCACTATTTCTGTAGTTTTGCCCTCTGTTAGGGTGTAATACTAAAGCTGTTGAACAGTATGCAATGTAAAGCCATTTGGAAGAGGAATGAGAACACATTTGAAGACCTCTTTCATTCATCTGAAAGCATGATAGAGACAGGGATTACATCCATCTCTGATGAGTTAAAAGATCTTGTGATTTCAGAGTAAGCAACCACAGTCAGGGTTCAGAATGAATGTCATTTTGGGAAGTGATAGATAAATTCATGATACACACTTTGAATCGAGCACTCTCTGAAACACGATCTACAGGTACAGTACTCAAATTACTTGAACATTAAACACACAATTACATTTCAAATCTTGATTATTATTTTCAGTGATAAACAATCAGGCAAAAAGTGTCCCTAAATTTCCTGTGACATTAGCTGTGATTAGATTCATATCTGATATATAATAGAAAACAGGGTTACAGTGCTTTTACAGAAATACTGATGTGCATCAAATGTTTTCATTCAATAACCTTATAGTTTTACTTTTTTTATAAGTGATTTAACCCAAACAGCTTAACATACAGACCCCCTTAACTTTGTTGTCTAAATTATTTCAGCATTTGGTCATAACTTTCAGCTTTGCATTTCACAATTTCATCTTTACAAGTCATCATTTTGACTTTTTATCTTATATGACTTCTAAAGTCTTCATAATTATAATGTAGTAATTGTAACTTTTTATGCATGATTTTTTAAATTACTGATCTACTGTATTTTTTTTCTTCATTAAATTAATGACGCCTTTGTGAGCATAAAAACCTTATTTTCAAAAGCATAAAAAAATAAAAATCTTACCCCAAACCTACTATATGTTAGAAAATAAATAAATAAAACTTTCTGCTAAATATACGACCACAGATATGGTGATATATATATATATATATATATATATATATATATATATATATATATAATTAGTTACTAAATTAAGACTTTTGGTTGCAGTTAACATTTATAAGTTGACCTCAGGGGGAAATCAAAAGTCTATCAAAAGTCTAGTATATGTCCCCTTTAATAAACCGATTTGAAACTTAACATACTCAGAAGTTTTCAGCTTAACCTGTCAGGACTATTGGGTCTGTAACAAGCATGGCCAAAGATTCTCACCTCTCATATCAAGACACATCAGTAACCAAAGGCTCCTGAGGGCGCACATGCCCTAAAACAACACGCGGCCTGCACTCCCTTCATATCAGTCAGAAACAAACACTCTTTGCTTTCCAATTGAGTATTCCGAAATACTGACAGATGGATGTGACCTTACCTTCATTCAATGAGCCACGCGGATGCTGACTGATGAATCTGAATTGGCGTTGTAAGTCTGTGTGAGTGTGTTTTTCTGACTCGAGAGGAAAGGTAGGTGTGTAAGGATAAACAGAAGAAACACAGGGCAGGTGTGACTGTCACGGCTGACACCACTGTCTGTCCCATCGCAGGGATCTGCTGCAGACACGTTAGTGTTGTTGACTTGTTATATTTTTTTTTGCCCTCGGGCAGGTTGTGAGAGGTTAAGAGACATGACAGACATTTAACAAACTAGAAATAGCACTTTTTTGCTGCAAATATATGTGTGTGTGTATGTTAGGGCTGACAATTGAATTACATTTTTTATCTAATTAATCACATCCTTTTTCTGTGATTAATCGTGATTAATCACATACTTCATGAAATTAAGCATAAACCATTTATATTGTTTAAAATATTTATTTTGTCACAATTTACTATATCCAGCATAGTAAACCAAAAGATTGATGGGTGATTTTCAAAAATCTATATTTTCTGCATGATTTTTTCCATTTAAATTTAGATGTCTTTCCAAGAAAAGATGCTTATAAACTCCAAAAGGACTCCAAAGAACTGTAGTATGTGTACAGTGCAACAGCAAAGAGCTTAGTTGTGATTCCAAACAGGACCACATGGAGATGTCCAAAAAAAAAAAAAAAAACGCCTGCTAACTATATATATATATATATATATATATATATATATATATATATATATATATATATATATATATATATATATATAATACAGTACATAGATCCATTCTGTATAACTAATCTGGCTATACAGTGGTGGGATGTGTTGACAATCTATTCAGTCTGTACTTTACACTGCGCGACATGTGAGGGCTTGGGCTCTTCAGAGACAATCACAGAATATTAGTTTGTGTTTTCAAGTGAAACACACTGGAATGAATAATTCATTTAAAGTGCAACATAAGTCTCTCTGCAATCTCTGATGTAATTAGCCTGGTTTACTTTATATTAGTGCTGTTTTGGACAGATTGATTATGAATGCATTCACTCACTGGAACATTGGACTGAGAACTTTCCAGGATTTTAGCAGTTTAAAATTATCTAAACACAAGCACAGAAGAAACATGGGGTTAAGGGGCTAGAATTTAAATTGTGCTTTAGTAATTTTGCTAAATTTTAGTAAATTTAATGTGTTAAGGATTGTAAAATTAATCACAGGGTCTGTGGGAAGGCCGACATCTGATGTGGCACATCAACTGCCCGGAGATGCTGGCCGTGTTTTGTGTAACTGAAACACTTTCTTTCAGTCCTGAGAGGCCATCATGTTCTTGTTCGCACAGACAACACTTCGGTGGTCTCTTAGAACAACCACTCTCCTCTCCTTGAGAGCAGTTTACAACCCCGGTCACCTCAATCAGGGAGTATACATCCTGTTGAGACAGAAGCCGAGTCCTGGGGAAATGGAAGCTCCACCCCGAAGCTATGGAGCAGATCTTGTAGCTGTTCTACAAGTCCCAAGTGAACATGTTTGCATCTCGAAAGACGTCACATTGTCCACTCTGGTTTTCCCTCACACATCCAGCTCCTCTGAGACTGGGTGCTATGGTGCAGGCATGGCTGAGGCTGCATCTGTGCGCATTTCCCCCGATTTCTTTGATCCATTGAGTTCAAGACAGGGTTCATTTGCTGCTAGGAACCCCATTCTGGCTGGGCCAAGTATGGTTCTCAGGGCCTGGTGGCACTTCTCGACAACTCTACTCAGGACATTTCAGTAGTGAGGGACCTCCTCTCTCAAGTGGGGGACGCCATCCTTCACCCCCGCCTGGAGTTTTGGAAACTGTGGGTGTGGTCCCTGAGGGGGCAGAGCTCATAGCTTCCATTCTCTCAAATGAGGTTATTGAAACTAGGAACTAGCTTATTATTCCCTCCATGTGGAAACTGTGCTCCTGAAAGTGGAACCTTTTCACTTCTTGATTCGGTAACCCTCAGCTGGACCCAGTCAGCATCCTGTAGGAATAGCCTTCTGCAGGGTTAACCCCCCCACCCCACCCTGAAGGTGTTTGTGGCAGCCATAGCTGCTCATCATGTCCCTCTGGGTGGTCAGTCATTGGGGAGAAACATGTTGGTTACACGTTTCCTCTGTGGCACCTTTATTGTTGGTTGAGGCCTATTTCATGTTGTAGAGTCCTATCCTGGGTTTTGGCCATGGATTGTGGATGCAGTATCTTTGGCCTATGAGTTCCCTGACCTCAGAGCGCACTCTACTAGAAGTGTGGTGACATCCAAGGCCTTTCTCTCTGGGGTGTCAATGCATAACATCTGTAAAGCTGCGGGCTGGTCCACCACGCTTACCTTTGTCAAGTTTCTCATCTGTTCTCTCGTCCTAGCTATGTAATGTTCCACACTAGGCAGGGATTTATAAGCATGGCAGAGTGGGTTTTCTCATCCCCAAATCATTCCAATGCAGCACAAGTTCCTCAAGGGGAACGTCTCTAGGTTACATATGTAACCATGGTTTCCAGAGGGAACGAGACACTACATCTCGTTGCCATACTTCCTGCATCCCTCTGAGCACTTCCTTCACTAATCAGGAGATAACGCTGTCCACAGCATAAAACAAATGTTGTTGCTTATTAGTATAGTTGAACTGGATCATTGAAGATCAGCAGCAAATAAATTGGTTAATAAAATAGGATTAAATCCATAAAGGATATTTGTGGTATTTATCATGTTTAATTATTGCAGCTAGAGACCAGCTAGAGAAACCTAGCAACCAGTCAGAAGGCCTGTCTTTTGGGCCTGTATAACCTTCATATGTATGATTTATTATTGATTCATTTTCGATTGACAAAATCAGAAATTATTACTTTGGAATATTGGAAAGAAAGAAATATTATATATATAATAATATATATATATAACAACAACAACAGGGCATTAGGCCAAATCAGCCGTTTGTCATTTGTTTTACTTTGCTGATAAACCCTGTTTGCACTTGGATCTGTGACATCTCGCTTTCATTCGACGTAAAATTACACTTACTATTAATCATGACTGTCCTAATAAAAGTCATAGTTTAAGACAATCTCAGAACCTAGTTATTTAAAGTAAATGTAAAGTTTTTATTTGTATTTTTCAGCTTAAAACTGTGATACCTAATATATAATCAGAAAGTTCAGTAGATTTTTACCTCATAATTAATTTGCATTAGACTAAATTACACACTAAGGACTTTACTTACAAAATTTTCATTTTAATTTCTAACTTTAAGGCTCTAATTAGAAGCATAAGCACACTCTTGTTTGATTTCCGGCATTAGTTGCTAGAGTGGCTTTAGTATTCATATTTTATTTCAGTGACATGCTGATTTAAAATATGTTAGATGTTGTAAATGGCATCTCTTATTAGATTTGTTTTCATAGCTGTATGCACTGGAAGTGAGCAAAATCATAGAGATGTGAGTTTGCCTGTGTTTTTCTCTTGTTTGTCATGTCCAAGCTGATTTTCTCAATAGATGGGGTCACAAACAGGTGAAAAGTGAATTGTAATTTCCTGCAGGCCCGGCAGTCTTTCTCATAATGTGATCAGGTGCTTTCCATCTTTCATGTGAGGATGAAGGCCGCATTATTTTGCAGTTCTTTGATGTGAGCTGAGACAATGTTCTTCCCATCAGAGGGTGAGTCATCCTGCGCTGGATTGGATTCAGGTGCACCTATAAAAAGAGCAGCATCACACTCAATTTTGATTCACTTTCTGACTGTTTCTCTCTTTCACTAGAATGATGAAATAACTGACTGCCTGTGTGTGGCAACGACCTAGACTGTGAGGACAAACTTTTTATATACTGATCTTTCTTTCTTTCTTTCTTTCTTTCTTTCTTTCTTTCTTTCTTTCTTTCTTTCTTTCTTTCTTTCTTTCTTTCTTTCTTTCTTTCTTTCTTTCTTTCTTTCTTTCTTTCTTTCTTTCTTTCTTTCCAACTATCCATCCATCCATTTATCCATCCGTCTGTCATTCTATCTATATATCTTTCTTCAATTAACACCTATTGATTTTGCTCTCTTATTGAGTCAGACAACCACTGTCAAAACTAATTTGTCTAAACAAATTTTTTTTTTTTTTTTTTTTTTGAATAAATAATTTGAATTATTAGGTAAACTGTTCATTTACATAAAAGGTTATTCAATCTTACATACAGGTCAGATTTTGCCGGAATATTTAAACTTGTGTGGTTTTGTTCTCCTAGAGTAACCTGGGATTAACCTAATTAACCTTGCTCTCCAGATCTCTATAAACCTAGATCTGTAACCACTGGGTAACTGCAACCCCTGCACCTCCGGCAATGTAGAGAACTGCTGAAGATTAATGTGTTTTAAATGAATGCTCAAAATGCACTTGAGAGAATGTGAGGTTTCTCTCGCTTTGTCTTATCCCTTATGGCACTGTGACTGGTTTCCCATGGCCCAAAGGCAATTGGCTCACCAGAGCCTCCATTACTTATCTGGTGACAGAATGAAAGAACAAGTTATTTCCTCCCAAACTCTGAGCGGTGAATAAAGATGTCAAGTGATACAGTGAGCTCTTGGGTCAAAGTTTGTTACTGTAGGGATATGATTATGCCATCTGTTGTTTACCCACCCAGATACCATGGTTTAGAGCCCACTGCCTCCGTCTGTGTGTCCTGACAACAAAGTCATTACAAAAACCCTGTCTGAACTCTGTTTCCAAATCATTTCCCCATGATTGTGCTTAACATGTTATGACGTGGGTTAAAGGTAAATTACAACAAAAAATCTGGCACATGTGCCACAGTACCTCACCAGAAGAACAGCTGTCTGAAGGCTAAACAATCTGCGTGTTCCCAATCTATAAGCTAGTAAAGCTGGTCAGTTTGTCTGGTTTTAAAAGGGTTTTGGGTGTCAGAATAAATTAAATGATGGATTTAACTCACTTTATGCCAACAGGTTTTACATTTAACTAAGTTAATTTGCACAAAAAAAAAAAAAAAAAAAAAAACATTCGTTATTTTAATAGACATAATGTCCAGACATGAGCACATTAATTAATTCAAACATATTGGATTTTTTGAGCCATCTAGACCAGCCAAACCTTTTAAGACCAGCTAAATATTTTCACAAGAGTTGCATTTATTAACCCAGATAAGGAACCTGATTGCCCAACATTTCGAATTTCCTTCAGTTCAGTTTTTAATTCCAAGGTGATTTTATTGGCAAAGATGGCGGTGCAAGTTGCCAAGACCATTAACAAAAAAGGCCTGCTTTGCAGAGAAATGACACAGTCTGTGGAAAACATATATATATATATATATATATATATATATATATATATATATATATATATATATATATATATATATATATATATATATATATATATTCTGATCAATAATCCCCCCCCCCCACAAAAAAAGCTAGAAAACAATCTTATGCATTTGTGTGAAAGGGAACTCTGTTTGTCAGATCAGATTAAAGTATAGATTTGTCTCTTTATTAGTGTTATCCAGTGTAGAATCACTGCAGTTGACCCCGCATGCCATGAGAGCTTATTGAAACACATAAGCCTCTGAGAATTTGATACATATCAGGAGACAAAAGTTACCAACCACACTTCCCACATGATGCAAACTCTCAGGGGTATTAAAGACTGTTTTAGTTCAAATCTTAATACATAAAGTCTTGCTAAACACAGAATAAAAACAGTGATAAAAAAGACACAATACTTGATTTAGCTTTTGCTTTCTGTTTAAAATGAACATTCAGACCAAATGAAAGTTGGCTTTGGTAAGTAAATAAAACGGATTAAATAATAATAATAATAATAATAATAATAATAATAATAATAATAATAATAATAATAATAATAATAATAATAACGTTTTATGATCTGATTTAAATTTTACTCATATTACATGTGGTATTTTTTTAACTATGAAATAAAATAAAATTCTGCAATATATATGTTTACACTTACCGGCCACTTTATTAGGTATGCCTGTTCAATTGCTTGGCAAAGCAAATTGCTAATAAACCAATCACATGACAGCAACTTAATGCATTGAGGCATCTAGATGTGGAGAAGACGACTTGAAGTCAAACTGAGCATCAGAATGGGGAAAAGGGGGGATTTAAGTGACTTTGAACATGGAATGGATGTTGGCTCCAGATGGGGTGGTCTGAGTATTTCAAAAACTGCTGATCTACTGGGATTTTCATGGACAATCATATCTAGGGTTAACAGAGAATGGTCAGAAAAAGAGAAAATATCCAGTGAGCGGCAGCGGAGAATGGGCAGACTGGTTAGAGATGATAGAAAGGCAACAGTAACTCAAATTACAACTGTTACAACCAAGGTATGCAGAATACCATCTCTTAATGCACAACATGTCGAACCCTGAAGCAGATGAACTATAGCAGCAGAAGACCACACCGGGTGCCGCTCCTGTCAGCTAAGAACAGGAAACGGAGGCTACATTTCGCACAGGGTCACCAAAATTGGACAATAGAAGATTGGAAAACATTGCCTGGTCTGGTGAGTCTTTATTTCTGCTGTGACATTCAGATGGTAGGGTCAGAATTTGGCGTAAAGAACATGCAGTATGCTTATATATATTGCTTATGGCCAATTAGCAGTATGTATGAGATACAACAAAGATCAGACAGTTGCCACTTTGTTAAATAAGTTTTAAAAAGCAACCTGTGGCCACAAATGAGACTTTAATATAATTATAATAATAAAACAAAAGAAGATATTTAAAATTTGTTGAAAACTGTGTAAAGCATTAAGAGAATATGTAGATAGTCAAGTCAGGTTTCTTTGTTGTTCTTCACATACTAAATGTATGGCAAGTAAAAACAGAATGAAACATCATTTCAAAATAAAGCAAATCAGACAAGTGCATTAAACTGCACTTAATTATAATTTTAATTGTTTTTATATTTTTATTCTTGGTACAGATAATCTTAGAATCCTTACATGAAGAGAGAGAGAGAGAGAGAGAGAGAGAGAGAGAGAGAGAGAGAGAGATAATTATTAGTCCAAGGTTTACATGGCAAAGCGAACTGCAGCATGATTTTCTAAAAGCAGTGACTATTGTTCTATTTGTTTGATAACCCCCTCTCCCTATTCATGCAAACGGGGAAGTTGTTATCTCTCAATCCAACAATAATCGCAAATTAAGCAATGCTCAATTTCAGAACGCCATTTACATGGATACCATGTGCCGTTGATTCACTAGGATCAATCTGCAGCTCAGATATTAAAGGTGGGGTGAGTGAGTTCTGGTAGCCAATGTTGATATTTCAAATCACCAAAACAAACATGCTCCTATTTTGATTTATCCGCGCCACACATACATACGCAACCCATGCAATGATTATGGCGGAATCTGCTGTATTAATTATATTATAGTACTTTTCGGACAAACTTGAAACAAACAGTGGAGGAGCTTTAGACACTCCAGCCTTATAGGGTGTGGAAATGGATGTGTCTTTATCATAGCTGAAGGGGAAAGACAATATGATTGCAGGTGAGCAAACAAGCAAACATGACACATGAGCATATTCAAGCAAAGTCGAATATTCCTTCCTTCAAAGGAAGTCGTGGCCTAATGGTTAGAGGGTTGGACTCCCAATCGAAGGGTTGTGGGTTCTAGTCTCGGGCTGGACGGAATTGTGGATGGGGGGAGTGCATGTACAGCTCTCTCCCCACCTTCAATACCACGACTTAGGTGCCCTTGAGCAAGGCATCGAACCCCAACTGCTCCCTGGGCGCCGCAGCATAAATGGCTGCCCACTGCTCCGGGTGTGTGCTCACAGTGTGTGTGTGTGTGTGTGTTCACTGCTCTGTGTGTGTGCATTTCGGATGGGTTAAATGCAGAGCACAAATTCTGAGTATGGGTCACCATACTTGGCTGAATGTCACTATACAAATTTTTTAATTCACAAAGGCCAGCACATATTAGTTCTGTGAAATTAAACAAAACCAATGTTACTCACCTGTCAGGAAGAAACAAAGCAACCATGGCATACTGTCACGTTCATGAACTTTCTGTTTCCTTTTTTGGTCTTCCTGTTCTTGTTTTTGTTAAGTGATTGATTCTTCCCACCTGTTTCCAGTTCCCTCATCACCTCCTGATTGTTTATATACCCGTCCTGTTGAGTTCTCCCTCGTCCGTGATTGTTTGCATGTTTGTATGGTTCCCAGTAGATGTAACCTGATCTAAGTGTTAATGCTAAATGTAATCTAGTCTATTCGTCCTCCTTCTTCATCAGTAAACTCCTTATTTGTTCCATATCCTCATCTCGCCCTTTGTTTGACGTTTAGCACTACCTTAGTTTATAACACATACGATCACAGGCCTTCCCACTCCTCGAGTTCTCTCCAGCGCTGATAATATGATCCGAAATTTACACAGTCCTACTTCTTGCCTTAGCCTTCTTTTGTTCCACAGATGTTTTCCTTTTTTTGTTGTCTGCCATCTCTATATTTCTGTTGTCACTTGGCTTGGCTAATGTCCTTCCTCTGAACTCACTGAGCGCTCTCTCCTCCACATCATGAGTAGACACGCCCCTTTACTGCTGATTGGCTACAAGTTTGTTTTGGTATCCAGCCCAACTCAGTTTTCTAAAGCTTTAAAAAAATACAAAACAAAAAATACATACCCCACCTTTAATGTCATAGACAAGACAATATATAATCAGATAATCAGGAATCTTAACTTGTTGGCATTGCCTGCAATCCATTTTGAGCCTTTTCTTTCTGTTTAAAGATAATCAAAAAGCCCATAAGCGCTTGCAGGTCCACGTCTGTGGTAGAGATACTTTGTGAAATGAAACCAAAGAAACATCTTGGCAGCATGTGGTTATGTTTTAATAATCGGTTTAATACAGGTTGGTTTTAACTGTTAAACATGCTTAATTAAACATTTGCCTGTGGGTCTACTGTTGTTATTATACTTTAATGACTGATGCTCAGTAAATGAGGTTGTTATTAATAATAATGTCTGAATAGCAGTTAGTTAATTGCTTAGCTTCAGACTGTATCACTATGATTATGTATTTTTAAACAATTTTACATTGACTAAAATTATACTGTTGAGGGTGTTTCTGAGGGTGTATCTTATACGCCAAGTACTTTTATTTATCAGGGGTTTATTTTTAGCAAAATAATATATGTAACCCTGGACCACAAAACCATTCGTAAGTGTCAATTTTTCATCATTTGAAAGCTGAATAAATAATATTTCCATTGATGTATGGGTTATTATGATCAGATAATATTTGGCCAAGATGCAACTATTTGAAAATCTAAATACTGACAAAATTGCCTTTAAAGTTGTCCAAATGAATTCTTAGCAATGCATACATGTTTTAATATATTTACAGTAGGAAATTTACAAAATATCTTAATGGATCTTTACTTAATTTCCCAATGATATTTGGGTATAAAAGAAAAATCAATAATTTTACAATGTTTTTTATTTGGCTACAAATATACCCCAGTGACTTAAGACTGGTTTTGTGGTCCAGGGTCACATATCTGTTATATTTATATTAAATATATTTTAAATATAATGTATTATTTATGTAAAAAAAAAAAAAAAATCTGAAATCTTTTTCCTTATTTTCCTCAATTTTATTTTTATTTTTTTAAATAATTTTTTTTATTTATTTATTTTCAATAGTTTAATATTTTGACATTAAGCTCACATTAAAACTTTTTAAAGATTTAGTTATACATTCCTTAATTCCCTTGACTCAGATTTAAATATAAAATTATGTAATTATTATTATTAATGCCAATTTGTTACTAAAATATTAATTATGTGATTAATGTATCCAAAGTAAACAATTAAATAATAATTTCCCACTTATTGCATAATTTAACAAAATTGCAGCTTGATCGGAAATCACACAGGCTGATATTCATATTATATCCATTCATCAAATCACGCTTGCCTTAGTTGTTTCACACATATCTAATTTATTTTAGGTAATTTTAATGAATAAAAATAATTTGATTAAACACTTATACAAGCCCCTAAACTTGGTATGTTAATTATATGCGTTAGTATGTTAATTTTAACATAGAAATACAGTAATGTAAAGTTTAATGTATTGGTTACTTTTGTAAGTTGAATGTTGTTCATTTTACCCTAATTGTAGTGTAAACATAAATTAAATAACAATATAACGATGAAAAAATTATATTAGACTCCAAATTCCCAAACGCCACTGCTTGATTCCTAATGCTTCAAATGTAACACACAAAACATACCATTTCATCTGTAAAAGGCTTGGCTCACAGATTAAATAGGAAATCACCTAGTCCTGTCGATCAGTGCGGCTGGGATGAAGAGAAGAGACATCGGATCACAGAGATTATTTAAAAAAATTGAAAGTGCTGAGAGCATTTTTCTGAGGAATGCTCATCCACTATTAAAGCTGTAATCATGTCAGATGCTTTATTTATACTGCCCATCATGTCAGATTACTGAACACTGACAACTGTGGCTCTACCATTAAATCGCTTTTGCAGTCTGCGGCAAAGAGCCTGTGTCCCCAGCATTAAAGTGCTCAGTAGGATTAAATGTTCAAATGTTTAAATATTGAGGACAGCACAGTTGCCTCCTACAAACCTGTTTTTCAAAAACTCTCTTCCTGGAAGCTCGAATCAGATCAGTTCCGAACATCTGAATTTACCCTCCAACGAAATGGAAGAAAACCTCATCAGAGATGCAGGTGAAGCGAGGACCAAGTGATTGAAGATAGATGAGAGAGACCCGTCCAAGTATTGCATTTATTGCTTATCTGAAGATATTGCATGGTTCATTCGCCTTTATTATCGATGTATGCATGCAACTGAAATTATTACAAAATAACAGTGCTGTTGAATATTTATAAAGGTGTATGCAAGCACATTTTTGCATGTGTATGCTTTTTTTATGTAATATTTTTATTAAGCACATTATAAAAGGACAATATATGCATGGCATGCATGCTAAACAACACAACCCTCTCATTGAGAAAATAAATACAATTATACAAGTTTAAAAAGTATATGAACCCTATGGATTTACTTGCAAGAACTGTTGAGAAATATCTCATCCAAATCACAACAATGAACGAACGTAGTCTGCTTAAAATAACACACAAATAATGTGTTTTTATGTCTTTTTTTTGGAAATCCACTCTCTATCTTGCAAATGTAGATTGCACATACAGTAAAAATAAATAAATAAATAAATAAATAAATAAATAAATATATATATATATAAATAAATAAATAAATAAATATATATATATATATATATATATATATATATATATATATATATATATATATATATATATATATATATATATATATATTGTTAATAATATTGTTAGATAAAGTATGATTGTGTGAAATATTAACATGTATCTAGCCAATACAAGTATACTGTTTGCCTGTATGTTTATGTGTAATACATTTCCGGATATATATGTCATGTATATGCATATCTTTCCTAAAGCCTGTCAATATATATTAATATTATATAATTTAGTATAAAAGTGAAAAAATAAATAAAAAATATAAATACAATATGATATAATATATAATATAAATGTTGTATATTTTATAAACTTATGAAAGAATGTACATACATTAAAATTATATATCGCCTTATAGATAACAGACAAGGCATCAACACTGTCATTGTATTGGGATATTATAAATAATCCACCGGTATGCTTTATATGTATTTTTGTTTCATTTATTTATGTATTTATAATTAAAATGTAATAGCTTGCATTTCATTTCAAAATCCAATTTCTAATGGATTAAATATTTTTATTTCATGTATTTATTTACTTTTTTGCATTAAACATCCCTTTTCACAGATAAATACATCAGATTTACTCATTTAATGTGTGTCGCACACTATGTCTCAGAATTTTTTTTAACTCTAAGATCCTGTGGATAGTTCAAGATTTCTATTAGGTAAGAGCTAATCAATGACTTAATAAATGAATTAATTCTATATTTCATTAATTAATTCCCTTCAGAACAATAGCATTGTTGGTTAAAACAGTCTCCAGATCTGATGTGAATTATGCCCGTGAGCAATATGGCAATATCTTCAGGCAGCGACTGGGTCCATTATTTCACTTGGCTCATGAAATGAAATGAATGTATTCAGCCGCTTCTTGTTTTTCTGGGACTATTAGGTTCACAAATGAGAGTGAACGCTCAATTCACAGCAGTACAAGAAGCCTTCGAGAATCTTGGGAAATTTAAAACTGAAATGTCAACAAGTCAGTCTGTCTGTCTGTCTAAAGAAGTTACTTGGCCATTTATGCATCTTGTCACCAATTCTTTATCCCATTACAGGGCTGCCACAAGACATGAGTGATGACATTTTCCTCATCTCTCTCAATAACTACCCCTCAAAATCACATGCACAGACACTGAATGCTCATATTGTGTTTTAAGGAGTCAAAACTAACACAACAAATTGACTTAATTAAATTTGTTTATACTTGCAGTGCACCCATGGGAAATCATGGAGAGAGGATGCACTTCATTCTGAGAGCAGGTATCATCAAAACACATCCTTTGGTTTATAAAAGCAATACACTTTTGCTTATGTACTGCATGCAATCCTGAGATGCATTAATCTAAATCACTGATTTGCAATTAAAAAGCCATGGTTCTGGTGCACAAATACTGTTTTGAGAATATTGCATCATGGAGAGTTTACTATTTTGAGCAATGCAGATTTGTTTATGAAGAACTGTAGAAAAGTTATGCTTCCTTACATAATTTAATTTCTTTGAAAAGGGCAATGTCCTGGAGACATACAGTGTGTTCAATGCACAGCATGGCATAAACACTCAGAATGCACTAATGGCACTTCTGTTTGCCAACTTTTCCAAACATCTGTTGCTGAGCAGAGGTGTGACAAAACTGTTTAGCATTAGTTAAACTTTAAACAAGAAAATGCATAGAAAGTTTTGCTGTGTGCTCGCTCAGGCAGCAGCATATTGTGATATAAAGTCTTGGTAATCTTCTAAAAAAAGAAAAACAATTGATGGAGAGGCTTTAATTGTATCACAACATAAGTGGCTGTACTATACTATCACCCTGTCATGAAAGCCAATCAGGTGGAAAACACATGTAGACTAGTTATTACCTTCATCGGTTAACAAAGTATTTCATTTCCACCTTAATGTAGCTGTCATTCCATTCAACATGACTGTGGTTCCCACAGTAGCCATTATAGTCTGTCTCCAATTACCACATGGTGCATTAGCGCTTATCATAATTGGCGACACATTCGATGCAACTGAGCTAATAGCAGTCAATCAACTGAATCTCTGTGCCATGGCTACTAACTCATTGACAGGTAGATTTCACTGATGTGGAAATTCAGTCCACGGCTTTTAAGCTCCAGATTGCAATCTCAGAGAATACGATGGAATGATTAGAGTTGGATGGGAGCCATTAAAATGGCAGACATGTCATGTTGCGAGAAAGCATAGCGTATGCTTGAATACACTTGGTGCTCTGGAAACGTTTGCACCGCCAGGAAATGAGTCTGGAATGAAAAATTAAAGACCTTTGCCAAAGCCGATGGTGTAAAAATGTAACAAAGTGCATAAGCAGTGATTTATTATTGAAGTTTTATCTAGTCAAGCCTTTCCGCTGAGGGCTGGCCTGCCATTTATGAGAGAATCTGGAGCTGTCAGAGCACTTCTGGAGCGCCTGCTCAAAATTTCCTGGAACAGAATCGCAAGAGTGGGTAAAATAGCTCAGAATGATGGAAATGCTCCTTTTACTCCATTTACCCAGGATGGGTGTTATCTTGTTCCCTTCTTACCTACTAGATAATTACTGGTGTATAAAGCTATGGCAAGTGCCATTATTACTGTCATTTATATTTGTGGTTTTATTTCAACAAATTTAATTTCACCAAAAAATATAATGGCAGGTATTTAGAAATTCATTTAAAATTATACTAATATCATAATTGCTCAGCTTATTATTGTAGGCTCTAATTGCCTTTTTACCTTAACAATTTTGCATTTTTTCAGTTTATTCTGAGAAAATGTAGTTTATTTTGATGTTGATGCACTTCCCAAATCTTTTCCATATTTTCCATTACTAGATCAAATTCTAGAGCTGTGTAATTCCCGTGGTCTATGAAACTGAATACTGCTTTCAATCATGTTTCTATCTGCAAAATGACATTAAAAACACTTGTTTTTCTC
This sequence comes from Carassius auratus, assembly GCF_003368295.1. NCBI lineage: Eukaryota > Metazoa > Chordata > Actinopteri > Cypriniformes > Cyprinidae > Carassius > Carassius auratus. The sequence goes on from NW_020527939.1 coordinate 145,582, forward strand.
TCAGAGTCTGTGAGCAAGATCTGAATGGGATATCTAATTAATAGTTGAGTAAATAGTGGTCTATTAGAATGCACAGGAGCACTTTGATGGCGTTCCCATGTAGACATGATGACATGAAAATGTGTGTTTTTTACAATTGTATTTTTTCTCTGCAAGGACACAATGGTTCTGTAAAATGCTAATTATGCTCTGTTTAAAGAAAAGAAAAGGAGAAGAAGAAGAAGTTTTAGTTACCATTTATGGGTGGCTATGAAGTATATGATAACAGAATGAAAATTTAGTGAAAGGACAGATACAATGGGCAGATTTGGGTTCATAAAATGTTTTAGATTATGGTTTAAATGTCTATTCAACTATTCAAAAGCCTCAGTATCTCACAAGGCTACGCGATAACTTGTTTTCATACAATATCAATAGATTTTCAGTACTGTTCGAAAGTTTGTGGTTGTAGGATTGTGATGTTTTTGAAAGAAGTATCATAATCATTAAGGCAGCATTTATTTGATTTATTTTAAGGCAGCAAAATTGGAATAATATTCTTATTTCAATTTAAAGTAACTTTTTTTCTTTGTGCATATATTTTAAAGTGAATGTCATCCTTTGATATGCATGGTTTGAATAAACTGTGGCTTGCGTATGGTTTTGATTTTCAGCAACACTGTGACTTGCATTTCTCAGTTTTCTCCACTAGATTTGGACTTCATCAGATTTTAGATACGATTGCATTGACAAGCTTCTCCGTATAAAACTATGGAGAAATGTGCTGGAGATGTTCTTCAGCATGTTGAACCTCTTCAGCAGGTACTTGTCACAACAACTGGTATAATTAATTCAAACATACCTTAAACATGTCTCAAAGACTGGTGATTAATCATAGCTCAGATGTAATGTGAGAAATGTGTTTAAACATAAACAGCCTGAATTTACTACTAATGGAAAGGCCTCAGAAATGGAGAAAAATGTGAGCCGTGTAGGAGGCCGAAGAGCTTCATCACTTCTATATTACATCTTGACGTCGTTAATATGTTCACAAAGATTTATGATAGCAAAAATATAGATTTACTACTGAGTTCAGCCTCTCTGATAGCTTGATGGCAAGAACTCTCCGCAGACTCCACAACATGTCCTAGAGAAGCCATTTAGAGCATAATGACTTGTGTTCAGAGCATATTCAGACGTCACGTTAATATATTTTTAAAATACCATCATCAGTTTCTATAAAAAAATGCTAATGTTCTCAGAACTTGAGCAGTAAACACATCTAGCAGAAATTTGAAATGTTTCTAATCATGCATTATAAACTTACTTTTTGAGACTTTTGACTTTCAACAAAATTGTGTATGCAGCATGAACTGTAATTCGTCAAGGATGCAATTAATTGATCCAAAGTGACAGTAAAGACATTTATATTGTTAAATAATGTATATATCAAATAAATTCTGTTCTTTCTATTCATCAAGGAACCCTAATATATATATATATATATATATAGGGTTTCCAAAAAAATATGAAGCAGCACAACCGTTAACAATGATAATGACAAGAAATGTTTCTTGAACAGCAAATCAGAAGCACATAAATCAGATATAACCTCAAAAAAAAAAAAAAAAAAAAACACGGAAAATACAAGTATATTCATTGTTATCTCATTTACTTGCTCCTGAGTATCTCAGACCAAACTCTTGAATATGTTTCAGAGATTTGAAGCCAATATCTCTGCACGCTTTGGCAAACCAAGCAAACCTTTGAAAGTGCTCATTGTAACAGCCTGCAAACTTAAACACAGCTTTGTTTTCTGGCAGACTGATGGCATTGCATCGCAGCCAGACGTGTTGAGAAAGTTGATGCCACTATATTTCACAATATACGTCATGCTGTCCAGAGTTCCTCCTAGAAGACATTCACACCATGAAACTGTGCGTTACTTTCAGAGAGGTTTGCTAACAATGATATGCTGGCGAGTCAAGGTTGTGTGCGGGCCAGCTGGAACAAACTCATAAATCAGATTGGGTCGACTGAGGCTGCGCTGTTTGCCAATGATCTCCTAACGCTAAATATATGCAGACATCTTATGAGGCCATAACTTACAGGGGTCACTCGCACCCTCTGGACTGCCAGTGCTGCAGACTAGATTGAATATGTATCTCAATATATGTGTAATTCATTTATACATTTTTGCTTAAAGGAATAGTTCACCCAAACCAAAAATTTGCTGTAAATGTACTCACCCTCAGGCCATCAAAGATGTAGATGACTTTTATTCTTCATCAGAACAGATTTGGAGAAAGGTAGGATTGCATCACTTGCTCAGCAGTGGATCCTCTGCAGTGAATGGGTGCCGTCAGAATGAGAGTCCAAACAGCTGATAAAAACATCACAATAATCAACAAGTGATCCACACCACTCCAGTCCATCAATGATCAATTTGTGAAGTGAAAAGCTGCATGTTTGTAAGAAAAAAAATATTAAGTCATTTTAACATTTAATTAAATGACTTAATGACTATTATTATTATTATTATTATTATTATTATTATTATTATTATTATTATTATTATTATTATTATTATTATTAACAGTCTTCATAACGTTTCAGCACAGTTTAGTGTTATTGTGAGTTATTATCTGGTATGTTTAATGTACATAGGTTGTATAGGATTCAAGGTTTAAATTTATAATGTTTCAAACATGAAAATTAATTAGCCTTAATTTAGAACGTTATATAATTGCATACATTTTGTATATTTTATTTGTTAAATCACTTGATTAAATCAGCATAATTAAATGTAGTTTATTATTATTATTATTATTATTTATATATATAATTACATTTTGGTAATGTATTTCAGTTATAATTTAATTTAATTTAATTTAATTTAATTTAATTTAATTTAATAAAATAAAAAAATAAAACACTGCAGGGTGGGACATGTTTCCCAGCAGGACATGTTGTTGTTTTTTTAGTTACAGTATGAATTACAGTATGTTTCATTGTACATCAGACTATTTTATTACAAAAATCAAAGATAATTTGATTCCTCCAGATATGAGCCTTTAAATGTAACACCAACCATCAGTTGATTGTTAGCACATTGCAGTTGTGGGATTTCTAGCGGGTTCAAGGGGGTTCTGTTTTTTTTCTTTTCTTTTTTTTTTCAGAGTAAAGCAGAGATAGCAGAGCAGGATGATTACAGTGGCAGTAGGAGGTGACAGCCCACACTGGTGGACCCGGATTCTCTTTGAGTTCTCTGTGAGGAGTTTGAGATATTCCAAAAACCCTGCTGAGGTCTTTAGATCCTCGGGAACAGCAGGATCCTCTGCTGCACACTCTGCAGGGAATGCAGGGGGAGACACTGACGTCTCACGAGACAAACTGTCGAGATACTTGACTCCTCCAGCACAATGAAACCAATTTAGATAGATAGATAGATAGATAGATAGATAGATAGATAGATAGATAGATAGATAGATAGATAGATAGATAGATAGATAGATAGATAGATAGATAGATAGATAGATAGATAGATAGATAGATATTAGACATACATAATAAAAACTACACAAAAAAGAAGACAAAAACACAAAAAATGTCTAAAGTAAAATGAAAATGGAAGATGTAAAAAAAAAAAACTTGATAGAAATATTAATAAGAACTAGAATCTCAAAATAGCTGATCAGTTATTTTGTATCAGCAGCTAATGAGCTTGCTGCTTAAACATTCAAATATTGTTCTAATGCTCACTGTAGCAGTTGAAGCACACTTTAGAAACCCAGCTCCTTCCCCAGCTCCTGTAAAGATCTCCTACAGGGTGATTTCATGTTTGTTTTGTATGCGGTTGTCTCATATATGTTGTATATATGTTACTGTATATGTGCAGTGTTTCTTCTTTCATGCTCACGGCAGTATGTGGATGATGGGTGGAAAAAAAAAATCACCATTTTCAAAAAAAAAATTTATAATAATTATATATATATATATATATATATATATATATATATATATATATATATATATATATATATATATATATTTGAGCTGCAAATCAAAATATTATAATGATTTCTGAAGGATCATGTGACACTGCAGAAACAATATCTTGCCAACTCCAAACTTTTTAATGCCGGTGTATTTTTATTCTACTGTTGTCAGTGTGTCCCATCTAGGATGGAGATTTGAGAGTGTGTCTTTGTTAGTTGATGTAGAAACGTTCTTGCTGACTTAACTTGGTGACAGCGGAAATTACCATGTTTCTCTGTCTCCCTTTCCACCTTGTGACGGATGTTGAGTTTGGAGGTGGATGTCGGCCACCATTAGTGAGACTGACACTGCAGGGGTGAACGGGTCACCTTCTTTAATTCCCTGGACTGTAAATTAGGATCAGCGAGTGTCTAGGTCCCAAGCTGACACAATAAAACTTCTCATGGTTAATTTGGCACAAGCAATGGGGTTGCACTCTTAAATGCACACAAAGAATTGTGGTCTGTCTCTGCTGCCCCTCTGGCACCTCCTCCTAATGAGTCTCTATACATTCCAATGTTTCTGCTATCCGTTATCTTTCTGGCTGCCACGTTCTGTATGTCTCTCTCAGTTAGTGACAGGTCTGTTCTCCACAGCCTTGATGTGTGTTTGAGCAGGAGCAGGATCACAAGGCCGGGTTAAGATAGGTACTAGATGCTGAGTGACTCTCATACTGTTTTGAAAGTTATAGAACAGAGTCAAAATCTGGAGTAATAATGGAACAACAGTTTTAAAGAGTGATTTTATTATTAGTATGCAATTTTATTTACAACAGGATCCTCATGTTCATGAGTTTAAATAAAATATTTTGTTATAAAAAAAAAAATTGCATCAGAACATCTCCTGGTTTTATAAAATAAAATAAAATTAAAATTCTGATATAACACATAAAAGCTTATGCGGGAACAAATAAATAATGTATTCCATATAGGGAACTGCCCTATTATTATTATTATTATTATTATTATTATTATTATTATTATTATTATTATTATTATTATTATAATTATTATTATTATTAATTAATTTTATTATTAATTATTTTTTTTAACCATAATACATTTTATTTCAGGATTCTATGATGAGTAAAAGATTCAAAAGAACAGCATTTATATATTTAAAAAAAAAATGTTTTAATAATAATAATATATTTTTTTATATATATATCAAACTGAACCCAAACTTTTGAACGGTTTGTAATTTACAATATATGTGATACAACAATATTGTGCATATATTCTATACATAGTATACTTGCAACATAATGCCACGTGACCACAATCTAGTTACATATTGCAATATTTGCTACATCGCATACTATTTCACTGTATTAATTATGTAAACAGAGACGTTGCACAGCCTGTAATGTGCAAATCAACAACATTCTGTTCCAAACACAACCCTTCTTTCCTCTATTAGTTATTCTTCAGAAATAGTACTTTACACTAATCAGCTTGATTAGTTGAACTGCACTGCTTAGTTATTTTACATATGGTTTATACTGACAATGGCTCTGTTACAAGCTCTAAGCCAGCCATTGTTAATGAACACCCCTCAGCATGTATAAACAGCCGTAATCTGCTTCAGTTGAAATTAAAACAGGTGGAAGCCTGCACTCTATCTTGCAAAGACACCCAAATGCACACCTGACAGATAACACAAACCTAATCATTTACACACTCTAAACTTATTTGCAAGTCCACATTAATTTCGTTCGTTTGTGCGCCTGAATTGCCTACATGATTACACATGTTTCTCAAAGCAGCAAAGCTGGCAGTAAGGCTAATACTTATTTCCCATGGTGCATTTGTCTGGACTTGCTGGTCAGTGTGATAATGGAAGTGACTTTGCTTGACTTTGACCTTAAGTGGTTAATTAATGCTTTTTGTTCCAAGGTTTTTCATTTATTTCATTTATTTATTTATTTTTTAATTCAACTCCTGATAGACGCTCGAACTGTTCTTCAAATAAAACAGCTCCAGGTGCATTGTGGGTGCATGTGAAATCTTACCATGCAGCCTCATTGCATTTTCTTTACATTGTGTGTCTTGTTATAATTCCTAATTAAAATGCAAATGAGCTGCTAGGTGAGACAGAATGAAGGAAGCTGATACCTGGCTTGGTTCATGAAAAAAAAACACCCCTCTCTTCATCTATTTGTCATTCATTCCCATGAATCTGTAGGGCAGTTTGAGCCGACAGCTAATAAGAGGCAAACAAGGAGGAAGAAAACAACCCCGGAACGCTGAAATTGGCTAATTTTCATTTCCTCGAGTGGCAGCATGTGTTTGGCAATTACAGTGATCCCATAAACATCCCAAGATCCATGAAACAGGGCAGGAGAACCAGGAAACAATTATGATTAGCGATTTAATTACAGTCTAAACTCCATCAAAGCATATTTAGGCTATGATTGCTCAGGAACAGACTTGAAGAGGGAGCTACTGTATCCCCATTACGTTCTGTTCTGAACTCAATCTTCTGTACAATCTCATGATGAGGACCAATCAAAAGGCTTAGCATCATGCTAATTAGGAACTGTTCTGCTCATTATCTCAGAGCCATATGCTTCGGACAATTCAAATGAAGAGAAATATGCCACCATTTGCTGCTCACCCTCAGAAGAATTGGACGATTTAATATCGACATGCCCAAAACAAGGCGCTATGCTAATGTTTTTAAGGCTTGAACACCTCTTAAAAAGTATCTTTGTGTTTTCCCATCCAAATTCAAACTCTATTGTGATCTTCATTTTATTTCAGCTGAAGGTGCATGGGCTCAGCAAACTTTAAATGGAATGGCATCTGTTGCAATAATAGAGTTAATGACAAATAAGGATAAAATCAGAAAAAAAGGAAATCTAGTTCAAAACATGTGCCAAGCTTTTAGAATGATAATATTTTTATTCATGTGAAAAAATAAAAATAAGCAAAAAGCTAGAAGGATTCATATGCATGCATTTCTGCCACAGAATAAAAATAATAAAATAATAATAAAAAATAATAAATAAAGTTAATTCCAACAAGGGGCAGAGAAAAGTGCTCTTAAGTGAACTGTTTTCATGGTAAATCCCTTTGCATTCATGAAACAGCTGCTAGGGCAGAAGTGCAGTGGAACCCTGATTTGTCCATTTAACAAAGTTTGTAGATCGGGAAGAAGGAGGTGGGAACCGGTGAAGATTTAAACATTTAATCATTCATAAAACTTTAATAAACAAATTAACAAATACAAAATGAAAGTAAAAGTGGCTGTTGTTGCTCCTTTTTATCCTTCCAGAGCTCCAACTTGAGACTGATGAGTGGTGCAGATGTCGATTATTATAATTTACTCCACCGGCCTCGCTCCGTTATCCATGGCTCTCTGCCCCGCCCCACTCATCACAATCCAATAGAGGTAATTAACCAAAACTTCTGATCTGCCCCCCTGCAGAGAGCTAACACCCAAACCTTACATCCATTTCAACACCAATGAGCCCTCACTTGCAGAATTTGGGAAAATAATTTGAACTGCGTGAGCCAGTGCAGCCCTGGGGCCAAGTGGAGTGCCATACAAAGTCTACAATCATTGTCTGAGACTCCGGGAGAGGTTGTGGAAACTTGTCAAGTATGATAGAGGGGGGAGGTAGCCAAGCAGTGGTGACACACAGAAGTTGTCTGGATACCGAAGGAGGATAAAACAAATGATATCACAAAGTGCTGTACCATCTCTCTGTTATGTGTGGAAGGCAAGGACTTCTTAGGGATGTCGTAGCCTAGTGGTTAGAGAGTTTGACTCCTAACCCTAGAGTTGTGGGTTCGAGTCTTAGGCTGGCAATACCATGACTTATGTGCCCTTGAGCAAGGCACCGAACCCCCAAATGCTCCCCGGGTACTGCAGCATAAATGGCTGCCTGCTGCTTTGTGTGTGCATGCACTTTGGATGGGTTAAATGCAGAGCATAAATTCTGAGTATGGGTCACCATACTTTGCTGTATGTCATGTCACTTTCACTTTTCAAGATTCTTGCTAACTGACTGATGGAATACTCCTAAGGAAGACCCATATTGACACTATGATGCAGAAGGGAGGAGTTCTAGGGATGCCATGCATTCGCCAACTTCCTATTCAAGCTTATATGGACAATCTGTCTGTCACAGCAACATCAGTGGTAGGATGTCGCTGGCTTCTACAAGGACTAGAGAGATCCCAGAGCCTCCGCTGCATCTTGTTTTCAGTTTCAGTCTCAAATATTAAATAAATATAATTTATTAATTTACTAATTTATTTATTTACCTTTAACTGATGTGAGAACCTTATAATGTGGCTGATAGATGAATACAGCCTCACCTATGATGATCACATTGTCAGATGCTTCCCAACAGATGCTTTATTCCTACATTCAAATGTTTTGAACATGCTTTAAAAGACAGTATATAGGGTTTATTTTCTACAGAGTATTTCCTTTCAGTTGAGAGCTTCTATACTGATTTTTTTTTTTTTTTTTTTTTTTTAACAAACAGCGTTTACAGAGGAGCTGTCCAAGGTCCTGAAAGTTTTCTCAATATACAAGAAAACAAATTACTGCATGAACCAGCTTACTTGCTAATTTTTTGCTCAAAATGTAGAATTTTTAACCCGCGGTACACTCAATCCTTTGAGGCAGTAGCTCTCAACCCGCGGTTGTGTCTCAACCAGACACCAAACAATTCTTATTTGGAGATTTCTCCACAGATATAGTTTCTTTTGTTTTTGGAGGAAGGTTTGTGCACATGAACATCTCACCTGAACCCCAGTGTGCTATTGCATGACTTATGATGAAGCTTGTTTGTTTGATCAATGATGATTCAGCTAAGAATAGATGTGGCCCAACAAAGACAGCAGAGGAACAGAACTACATTGACAATGAATGGAAATCAATCACAATTGACTTCACACTAGAGAATATCTTAACCAAGGACGTTCTCATCAGTTTATTCCAGAAAAGAGTTCAGCCATGAGTACAGCAGTGGTCAAGGAAGTTGAGCTCAATGTGTTGAGAACGATGACAAATGCAAGCAGCAGTAGGGGGAAAAAAGAGAAGTTAATATAAAAATTATTCTAAAAGAATATCTCAAAGGCCACGAGCAATCTTTTTGGAAAATAGCTTTAACCTTGACAGAGCAGAAAGACAAATGGAAATGGATATATGGGTGATTTAACCTTGCCATACTGTAAGTACTCACTGCAGTCAAACACACTGTTCAATCTTTATTGCATCGTGGTGTGTAGGCAATTTAAAAGACCTGCTTCATCTACTCAAAATGCTCTTTCTCACAGAAGTGAGCAGCGCAGTGGGATGGGGAAATGGAAAAATGTAAATTACAGCTGTCATGCTGCGGTAATTGCTCTGTACATGTGTGTCCCGTTACATGAGTGTGTGCGGTCAGTCTCACAAAAATGGCTTTAATTCACCCCAGCGTCAAAGAGAATAAATAATAAATCACATTTTATAAAGAAAATGAAGCATGTTTTAAGTTTGATTGAGATTTAGCAGTTTTCTATCATATATATCTATCATAGGCATATTTTTTTATGCTGGTTTTGTCCATATTATAATTAATGACAATAAAATTTACCCAAAAGGTAAATTATTTCTAAGTATTATTATTGTTTATTTATTTTATTTATTTGAGACTTACTCAAACAATAGATACATACATTTGTCATTGCATGGATACAGGCAAATGGTTCTTGCTTCTTGTGAATGATGTGGTACATTGATCTGTAAACTCTGAGCTGTAGATTCATATGTAATGTTTCCATGTTTTCCTTTGTTTGTGTTTTTCTCATGGCCTCAGGCCAGCCCTAAAGCGATTAGGGAGGTTCAGGCCTCGCTGTGTTACCGTAGGGTCAGTTTTATCAACAAGGCCAGAGATGGCAGGCAAATCCCCCTCTCTGTACTCATGGGATTGGGCCGTCCTGTCACCCCACTGCCCTTCAGGCCACCAGAGCTTGCTGACTCATGCCCCAGAGAGGTAACTGCCCTGTCTTTCTGTCAGCAAAGGGGCAGATATGGAATAGCACCATGCTGTAAGGGACAGTGTACGCTTACATCATACCGCTGGAGAGGACATCCAGAAAACAGCACAGCACAACATGACAAAGCAGGATTTAATCACACACTCTTAACCTTTAAGAAAAAGGTATAATCACAAATTACATCTCTCAAATGTCTCAAATGGAGGTTTTCTGAAACAAGTTAAATCAATGTCGCATTAGGCAGCATTACCTAACAATGAGCAATGTATTTGTTACAATAACTATTAGGGCTGCCGATGTAATGTGTAAATTATGTGTGATTAATTATGGAAAAATAATGTTTTCAAATTAACATATGTAATGTATGCTGGCCCAGATCGGTATGTCATTTTGCACTGCATACAGCTGCATACAGCTGCTGCTACGTAACTGTGTGACGTAGCATATGAAAATGCATTTATATGAGAGGAAAAATGGCCCATATGGGTTTTTGTCTTATATGTATATCATATATTATGGTATTGCTGAGCAGTGCTGTGGATTAAACTGATAATTGTACTAGTCAGAAATGTAACTTTTTTTTTTTTTTTAAATAGTGCTCAAATCTAGATCATAGATCATTGTTAGTTCATGTTAAAAGCATATGTTACCTAACTTACCTTAAGCTAATTCTACCTGATTTAATTAGTCTTTGAATTGAATACATATAGGTTCACTGATGTTAATGTTTTTAACTTAAAATTATACTTGATGAGATCATTTAGATTTATGGTGTTAACCAACATTAACAAATGGAACCTTGTTTTAAAGTGTTACTGATTTTTATCATTGTGAAAAAGACTCCAGTAGCTCAGAATAGGACATTCTAGATTATATAAATGTGAAAGTATGGCCTTTGTCTTATGAGAAGATCTGAGAAGCAAAACAGTAACCTGCATGTGTACTTTTATATTGTTTAAATCCTCGTGTCCCAGCTCAGGCTGTTTATAGTTTAATGCGTGCATGTATTTTTGAATGACTGTCAGTATGGCCTGTCTGCATGTGTAGATACAACATCAACCAGCAGGGGCAAACACGGCTATACTAACTTCACCTTTAAAGAAAATACATTTCACTGACAGGTGATGTTGAGTCATTAGTCTCTCAGTATTCACAGCTAACGATGGCATGTGTTAAAAGGGCCATTTATGTTGTTGAGGGAATACTGACATGTCACTGCGAACTGTTGGCCTTCTCCTTTGAGTTACCCAAAAGAGCACTTAGCTCTGGAGATTGACACTGCGGTTAATGGAAGGGACAATTCTGTGATGTATTTGCACCATATGTAGGCGTTTTGCGGTGACATGATTTTTGCAGGCAATATGTTGATGAGAGGTCTTGCTGGGTTTTTGATCAGCACCACATGTTGAAAACATCATAGCAGCTAGGGCAATGGCATGTGTTGCGTTTTTGATAATTAATTGCAATCAAACCTGCAATTCCATCCAGCTGTCTGGACAGACTACTACTTGTAATACAGTTTACAGGTCTACTTTTATGTATGTACTGTATTTATGCATTTTTAAAAAAAATACAAATATATGCATGGAAGTCTACACTAAACTAAACTGAACTAAACTAAAATGTTGCTTAGAATTTTATTTAAAGGTAAAATGAAGTTACTTAAGAGCGATACATTTATTTATTTTTGTAAATTGGTTAATAAAAATCAAAATGTTTATTTTTAGTTCATGTTAACTCAGGTCCATTGAATAATATTAAAATAAATCTTGATAAAAATCTAGAATTTTAATAATGTACATAAATTATCATAAATATTACATCATGTGAGTATAATATTTCACCAAATGTATATATATAATACACAAAACATACGCATTTATCCATATATAAAATAAGTATATGGATACATACATATTAAAAGTTAATTGGGGCTCTCAAAATACATTATTGTGTTATTTTAAACTTTAATTATATCAGAATATAAGAGTGATTTCTGAAGTATCATGTGACACTGAAGCCTAATAAAGTAATAAATTACATTTTAAAATGTATTTAAATAGAAATCAGTTATTTTAATTTGTAATAATATTTCACAATACAACTGTTTTCCCTGTATGTTTAATCAAATAAATGTATGAATTTAAATAAAAAGAATGTTCTTTAAAAAAACATACAACATTTTTAATTAATATTTAATTATATATGAAAAGTTTTCCTAAGCTATAAAAGAGAATCTCTAAGAAATATTTTTTTCCCAGGTGGCAAATAGCTTCTCCTCACACCAGATTCATTCTCTTAAATTAAACAAGCAATGCTAAACGATGGTCCGAGAGCTGAACAACACCACTCTCTGTTTACTTCTATTAGGGTGGAAGCTGGCGAATCAAAGGTTATCACAGGTGACAGGTATTAGTTGGCTCTGGGTAATCACACAGACAGCTGGAGTGTGCAGATGTAGAAGGGAGATTCGTCCTTGAATACACATCACCCTTGGCCCATTGTGAGTTTGCTGGCGGCTGTCACGTCTCCATAATTGACCTGTCTGTCTGTCTGACATCAGCGACTGGAGCCCACTGTGTTTGGTAAGAGGGGTGTGTGTGTGTGTATTGAATGTAATCCGGATAACAAATACACTCCCTCGCTTCACTTGGAGTGGACCACAAAGCACTCTCCTGCACATTTAAGATATTTCATACATTATGTTAATTAAAAATGTTAACAGTCCACTGTAATAATTTAAGTAATTAAAATTTCAATAATTTATAGTAATTAGAGTAATTTATAGAGTGTGTGTGCTTCTCTCTCTGTGTGTATATTAATACATATTAAATTAATACAAATTAATACTTAACACAATAAATTACTCAAAGTGATAGTAAACAAATTTATAATGTTACAAAAGATTTATTTTTCAGCTCAATTAAAATCTTCTGAGACAGTGTTATTGCTTCAAATAGACAGAAATGACAGCTCCTTTGCGTCTCCTGTTTGATTGAGCAGTATTTTAAAAGCGTCACAGATAGTCAGGCACGGGAATGGCATGCTAAACTGGGATAAAATAAAGTATTTTAACAATGGAAAATTACACCATTCAGCTATGTCTGTAGTTTTAGTTTCTGCTGACTCATTATGAAACATATGAATTTTTAGAATCCACCCGCATCTTTCCCACTTTCCCTCAGAATTCATACAATGTGTGCTTCTGCGTCTGTTCTTTCACTTCATAAACCATTTCAAAGGAACAGTTCACCCAAAAATAAACATTTACTGAATGAGTTGTTTCTTCATCAGATTTGGAGAAATGTAGCATTCCATCATTTACTCAGCAGTGGATCCTCTGCAGTGAATGGCTGCCGTCAGAATGAGTCTAAACAGCTGATAAAAACATCAGTCAGTTCTGATGTAGAAACAAACTCATCTACATCTGAGGATGAGTACATGTTTAACCAGTTTTATTTTTTGACTGACCTGCTCTTTTAATGTTTACAGTAGTGACTACAGATGCCCAGAAGACAAACATTTGTCTTTTATTTATTATGTATCAGTGGTCCCACAAAGCATTTGGACACTTCACTTTAATTGACTTGAATTTAAATGCATTAGACCAAAAATATCACAGCTGTTTTATTGTATGTTTTATTTTTTTAAATAAAGCTAATAAAAAAAAAAAAAAAAAAATGGAGACAGTCAGTAATGTGTGAACGTTCACGAAATACTCGCTGCATAAAAAACTTACACCTAGAAAGCATAAATGCAACAGAATTAGGTTGTCTGGGTCAGCCATCTTCAAATTATCTCATCAGTCTTGCTGTAAATAGAGGAATATTACTGAGAAATGTGAAATTCATTCTCCTGCTGGTGGGCTTAATTTGAAATGCATCAAATGACTCGCATAACGCCGCAAATTGTGTTCAAATGACATGTGAACTTATTTTAAAACCATTCTAAAACTAATATCAGAACTGTCAACATGTCTGGTTTCATGGTGTCAGTAAAAGCAGCCTGTTATGGTTAACATAATCAACTATATGTTTTCAGAAGATACTCTTCCTCTATCAATTCCTTTTGTTTATGTTTTTGAAAGAAGTCTCTTATGCTCACAAAGGCTGCATTTATTTGATTAAAAATATAATAATATTGTGAAATAGTATTATAATTTTTATGTGAATATATTTGTAAATACAATTGATTCCTGTGATGCAAGGCTGAATTTTCGGCATCATCACTCCAGTTTTCAGTGTCACATGATCCTTCAGAAACCATTATAATATTCCAATTTCCTGCTGAAAAATATTTATTTTAATTATCAATGTTGAAAACAGTTATGCTGCTTCATATATTTGTTGAAACTAATCCATTTTTCAAGTATTTGATGAAAGTTGTCACTTTTGATAAATCAAATCCATCCTTGCTGAATAAATGTATTACTTCTTTTATTAAAAACATTGTTGTAGAAGGTGTATGTTTAGCTGTCTAAATTTTCAAGGGTAACATTTACGGAAATGAACTGGTTTAGCTCCAGTTGTGATTATTAAAAGAAATCATTCAGAAGCAAAAAGCTGGAAAGACAGACATGTTCAACAGCAATAATGCAGACATTCTCCCCAAGTTTTAAAAGCTAATTTGCTCAAAACAGCTATTATATGCACAATATTTGCCTCCTTAATGTTCTAAAATCTCTGCCTTGAGTTCGATGCTTTGACAGTTTTAGTAGTTTTATTGTGTGCAGAAACTGCTGTAACTGCAGTCTAAAGTCTAATATTTCTCTTAGCCCTCAGTATGTGTCAGAAATACTATGGCAAATGCGATGATGTATGTAGAAAGTGTTTTTGTGTGTCTGTTGATTGTGAGCACTTGGGTTTTGAAGTGCTGTGTGACTCATAATTGTGTCAGTGTTTTGTAGCTGGAGTATTAATTGCACTCACCTGTTCACTTAAAATAAAAATTTGCGCATTAAAAATTTACCTCCACTGGGCTATAGTAACGCAATACGTTCTGACACTAAAATAATAACCAAACTAAATGGATCCTGCTTTTCTAGTCGAACTCTCAATTGAGGCTGACAAACAGAGATGGATTTGTGATTTTCATATTTGCAAAATGAAGTTTACAGAGCTGCTCCGCTGGGTCTCGTAGAAGACCATAACAGCGTGAAACTCAAAAAGTATTTAATAAGCAACTGCTCAAACAAATAAAGAGAAACTTTCTTGGGTGGTCTTTCTCTTTAAACAGACAGATGTGGGGTTTTTTTTCAGGAGGTTATTGTTCAATAAAATGTGCACATGAATAATTCAGTTTTACTGACCATCAATCAAAGTGTCCTGAAACCCTGGCCTGTTCTCTGCACTGCATTGAAAAATGCAAGATAAATAGATGTGGGAATCTGCAGAATGGAGGTCAGGCAGAGCACAACAACTGTCTGTGAACCAGACGATTTAAAGCTCAGTTTCCAGTGTGACAAATGAAACAAAAGTAAAAAGAATTTGATTGCAAATATTGTAAGTAATTTTAGTACTTCAGCTTTAACAAAAATAGTTTAATTTAGTTGTTTTGAACTTTTTTGTAGGTTTTCATCTAGTATTTATATTTTATGTAATCTTCATTTCAATTATTTCCTAGTAAATTACAGAAATTCTACTATTTACTATTAAAATAGCTATACTAGCTACTGAAGTAGTGTCATTATTTACATTTTTTTACATTTTTTTTTACATTTTAATTTAATAATTTTATGCAATTTTTATGTGATGTTGTCTTTTTATTATATATATATACACCTCACTCTGATTGACTGCTATCCAGTGTGTTGTGATTGGAAAACATAGTTACAGGCTGTGAATCAAAAGCGCCAGACTGTCCTTTCAAAGTTGGAACTGCACCACTTTACAGAAACTCTACTCTCCCAGGTTGTAAAATTAAAATGTAAAATATGCTGCACACATCTGTATATTTTGGTTGAACTGTTCTGGAACAGTGTTGTAAATACAAACTTAACCACTGATTTACTCTTTTAGAAGACCAAACAAAGTCGCTTCGCTTTTACAATGAAACGCACAGCATCTTCAGGACATGGCGGAGGCAGCAATACTGAAGTGAGAATCAAAGTTACGCCTTTTTTCTTTGCGTTAACATTTGGGCGGTGTTATGCAAATCTTCCCACACACTGACATAGACGATGGGGCTTGTTTCAACAAGGTGTTTTAGGAGGGCGCGGACAAGTCTTAACTTAAAAAAAAAAATATCTCTTTGGGTTTGAGACTTTAGTTTTTGCAACTTTAGCGATCTTATCTATGCAGGAACAGCTTGTAACACTCAAAGGAAAGGAAAACTTGAAATTGCATCATATGACCCCTTTAAGGCTTAATGAGTTAAAGTTTTGTTTGCCAGCTGAGCTTTTGTGCATACATAGATAAATGAAGCATATACGATATGAGGGTGTTCCATCGTGCCTCATGCTCCCATCAATGATAACTCAGCAGATGATAGAAGAACGTTTATAGAACAAATTAAATAAACAGACCGTTGGATCAGACCTTTATCACAAATGTTTTGATAAACTTTTGTGATCATTTTTGTCATGACCTTCTTATTATAAAGGCCATCATAATGGAAGGCATAGGGGATCAATATATTGAGGTTTGTGAACTTTCCTTGCACCAGGTACTTTGTATTAAGAGAACAGTTCATGCAACAACAACAAAAAAACTCAGGCTGATTAATAAATGTTTATTTTACAAAAGTTTTTTACAAAAGTTTTATAGTAAGTTGATATGTCTCCAAAATAAATACAAAACTTGTTACAATGTATATATATTCATAAACCTATTCAAATAAATTAATACATTCATTAGTTAATTATTTTGTTGTACTGACTTGTTGATTTGTATTAAAATAAATGAATAAATTATTTATTTAATAAAAAATAAAAATCTGTTTATTTAAAAACCTTATTAAACTATGTATGTTTAAAAATAATTAATTATAAATAAATGCATTTGTTGTACTGATTTTAATCTTTAATGCATTGAAATTATTAGAATTAATTTACCATGCTACTTCTTTAGGGTTTTTGATGGATAGTTTTTTTTTTTTTTAACTTAAAATTACAGCATTTGTTTGATAACACTCTCAATGCATTTACTGTCACTTTTGATTTATGTAATTTGCTGAACAGAGGTATTATTTTGTTTAGTAAATACATAAAAATACTCACTCTTATTTTTGAATAAAGTGAAAGTGTCATTATAATGTAAAAAAAATAAAAATAATAAAAAATAAAAATAAAAAAGTAAACCGAAATAATTTTTCATTGCACACAGATCACTTGATGTTGACTCGCACCACTCACAGATCACTGCGAATGACTACATTGCTAATGCACAGCATGAATAAATTAGTTTAGGTTTAATCAAATACGCGCACACACACACACACACACACACACACTATACCAAATATACAAACAGCGATGATTCTGAGCAGCTTCATTATTTGCAAATGATTTGCAGCTTTGATGAAAGCTTTGTGCTCTGCGAGGACGGGCTGGGGCAAATATTGGAAAGCTTCACTGTAATAAATAAGAAAATAAAACAGAATGCATTAAAAATGCCAGAGCTTATGTAAGTAATTTCATTTTTCTATGTGGATGTAATATCTTTTTTTTTTATGGAATATGAGATGGGATGGCACTAAAATGAAATTGAGGTAAATTTGTAAATATCATTTTTAATCCATCTGTGGCAGCGAGGCAGTGTCAGATACGAAGGTGGTTGTTACTGAGTGTAGGATCACGGCCGGAGACATTCGCGTCAAACCCTGGGATGATGTGCTGAGGAAACCCTGTCATTATTCAATCAACAGTGGAGTGGTTGCTTATGTTTCTCATCTCAAACGTACAATTAAAGCAATTGTTAGCCACACCCACATCTGGCCCTGCCATTATGACACAAGCCAAATTCCATTGTTCCAGCATCAATGGAGGAGCCGTTTATGTTTCCATCTCTACAATTAGGAAATTAGACACCATCACATTCACTCAAGCATCATTCACAAACAAAATTGTGAGGTTTAGGCACTTTTCTCCAAGATCAAAGGGGGAAAAGTACAACACTGTTAATGGGGTGATTCTAGGTACACATGCTATTTATTTATTTTTTATCAAAAAATGGTGAGCTTGAAGTACTTTCAAAGTCATTGAAATTAATTACAATTGAAAGTATGAAATACCATATTTTTGAAGTTTAATAATAATAATAATAATAATAATAATAATAATAATAATAATAACATTTACATTTACATTTGCATTTGCATTTAATCATTTAGCAGACGCTTTTATCCAAAGCGACTTACAAATGAGAACAATAGAAGCAGTCAGGTCAACAAGAGAACAACAACAATATACAAGCGCCATGACAATTCTCAGTTAGTCTAGGATAGAATGCATAGCCAGTTTTTTTTTTTTTTTTTTTTTTTATTAAATAAAAGAGACTAGAAAAGTAAAATTGCCTGTATTAGTTGGTTAAGTGGTGTCGACAAAGATGAGTCTTTAGATTAGTTTCTTGAAAATGAGTAATGAATAATTACGAATTGAGATTGCGAGGTCATTCCACCAGCTGGGTACAGTCCAGGAAAAGGTCTGTGAGAGTGATTTTGAACTTCTTTGGGATGGCACGACAAGGCGTCATTCACTTGCAGTGCACAAACTTCTGGAGGGCACATAGGATTTAGCCAGTGAGTTTAAGTATGTTGGTGATGTGCCAGTGGTTGTCTTGTAGGCAAGCATCAGTACCTTGAATTTGATGCAAGCGGCTACTGGTAGCCAGTGTAACCTGATGAGGTGACGAGTACCGTGAGCTTTTTTGGGCTCATCGAAGACAACCCTCGCTGCTGCGTTCTGTATCAATTGCAGAGGCTTGAAAGTACATGCAGGAAGGCCTGCCAGAAGAGCATTACAATAGCGTTACTGTAGCTCAATTGTTAGAGCACTGTGCTATCAAGCGCAAGATTGGGGGTTCAAATCCCGGGAACACATGATAGGTAAAAATCGATAGCCTGAATGCACTGTAAGTTGACAGAATTTCTTTTTTTTAGTTGCTTTTAGAACTTTGTTGAGGTTCACAGAGTTTTTTTCCTAATTTCTCCCTAACCTTTGTCACTTTCTTTGGCATTGTATAACTTACATTTCAAAGATTTTTTCAATTTTTTTCAGAATAAATGCAAAGATGACCATGCGTGTGAATGGAGAATTGCTCTGATCACACTTAAGTCATCTAACTGCCCTTTTCTACCCTTAAGATGCATCTATGAGATCTTCTATGAGAAAACAAGAATCTGTAAAAGTGGTGACGATGAGTCAGATGATCTTCTTTAAGAAGAAGAACATCTTGATCTCATACCTTAGGCGCTGCCCGCGATGGAGTGGTGGCGAGATGTGCTGTATGGCCTCAGTCTGCTGGTTTTCTGTCAGGAACTGCTGGGCACAGCCCTCAACAGCTTCGCCACACAGGACAGCCTGGGAAAGTGCACTTTGTCACCGTCTCTCATACAGACCAGGCTGAACCAGAAATGGCACTACTGGACCACCAGAGTGGACATCCCCTTCCCGAGGGACTGCGTCATGACTTCCGTCGAGAGATGCGGACTATTACTCCCAGTGGCAGAGTTTTGCCGACAAAAGTGCACCGCAATGGCACTCTCCTGCTGGGGAATGTCGACGCAGCCCTAGCTGCCCCACCATCGAGGGTAGTGAGGATGGAGGAATGAAACGAGCTGCTTCTGGCCATAAAAAGGGGCCATCCACGACTACATCACTTCCCCATGCACATCTGGGAAGAAAGGAACCAGAGCAAAACGCGGTTGTGAGCAATGCTCTACACCGAGAACCAATCGGACAGTATTGAGCACTCAGGGCTGGGCGGTGCATTCACCTCCATTCTGATGCTCACAGCTGCCCGGGCAAGCACGGCTGTCAACTCTGGGTGCAATTCGGCATTGGTGACAACACCCGAGGGGGGCAGCCCTGCCGAATCTTCATCCACAGAGGTCAATAGCCCATCCCCGATGCTGCAATCGACATCTGATCCCTGGCGGCAAACTGAATGAACCATTGGGACTGCCATAAGACAGCCCAGCAAAATCACCCAGCAGCCGCATAGGACAAACACTGTGGAAGGGGTAAGAGGTCAATGGGGCATGGCCCAGCGGAGAAGCTCTCACTGTCACCTTCAAATTTCGCAGAGCACTAGCCAGCGGTCCTCTGCTCAGAATGGGTAGTGACAGAGGGGTCTGCTCCTTTCCCTTTAAGAAAGGAGAGACGCGATCGCAGCATTGCCATGGTCACACACGCAGTGCGTGCATGAACCATCCAAGAACGCACCTTCATCATGCTGAATGCCCAGACATGGAAGACAACGCTCGTGGCCATTGTCAGAGAACAGGAAACGACCGCATCCAGAAGGACACGGACGAAACGGCATCTTTAAAAAGACGCAAATGGTCCGTGATTTGCTCTTTTAGGAAATCTGCTCTTTTAGATGAAGTGCCCTGGGGAATTGCTGAAAGGGACACCACTGTTTGCACCGTACTGTGCAAAACACGGTATATTTTTTCGATATGTCACAACTGCAAGAAAGGGTCGGGTTCTCGTTCTCCCTCCCTGTCTTTTGTATTTCTTCCTCCCATCTCATTTAGAAGCAGCTACGCTTCACTCCCCTCACTGAGTCCCACAGGCAATTTTGGGAAAGTAGGCCAAAATGAAATATGGCCTCAATAAAAATCCCACAACTCTTCAAATGCACATTGACAATAATACCTACACAAGTGTATACATGGCAGGGCACTAAACAGCGTGTTAGTTGGTTAAGTGTGTTTTTAAGCGATAGCCAGACACCGTTTTTCTCTCCCACAGGTCCTGGGTCAGAACTATGTAGCTTCTGCAGATATAAAAACACTGAGGCATTATGGGAAAAACTTACCTGAGATCAGCACGGTTCATTGTTCCACCATATTGGCAGCTCAGGCAGAGACTATATCAGAGTGCTATAGCTCACTAAATCACAGCGATCTGAGAGGGTATCGAAAGTCAACCATTTTACCTTCATTCTTGCCACTGCACAACAGGGAAGTCATTCAGACTAGTAGACAAAAATCACAATACAGCAGGGCTTCCCTGGCTTCTTCTTTATATGTCAGCTTTCAAGAAAGAAAGCCTACGGATATACAGATTTTTTTTATTCAAATTTTTTTTGCAAAAAATATGTATACATACAATTCACTGCAGTTTCCAGTTGAAATGAATACTACAGATTTAGATCCTATTTACACAAATTATGATTATAGGTCAGGTGATTATTAAAGTTTTTTTTTCACGTTTCCTTGTACAATGTGTTATGACCTCAAAACACTTTTACTATGTGCATGATTTGTAAACTAATACATTCTGAATTTTGAATTACTTAATCCGCTCCATATCTATGGCGTTTCTGATGTACTCTAGTAAACTTGTTCAGTAGCACACCTGGTACAACACTGTTACCCTTCGAAACCCACCTTATGCTAAATGATTTGACAAGCACTTAGCTGGATTTGTGATGGTCCAATATAACGATAAAGACCAGCTAGGATCCAAAAAAATGACAAGCTGAAGTCCAGTTAAAACTAGCTACTATGTTCCAAAACAGCTAGAAATTAAAGTTGGATTTTCAAGCTTGGTAGTAATCATCCTTTTGTAAGTTATTTATAAAAAAGAAGAAAAAAAAGAAAAAGAAAAATTGGCCTTTCTAGATTCAAAGAATGGAGAACTGCACTCATATGCTAGATAGAAAATAGCAGTCCGGGGGTGTTGCCATATGTACTGAGTGAACTTTCCTTAAAGCGACCAGAACATAGTAAGAGTTGCATCAGAGATAGAGGATGAGAAAGTGTGGGATACTTCCTTGAATCCCCCATTACATTCAAATCAGAAAACACTGCTGAAACAATGCAGTGCAGTCAAAGGTCTCTCGTTTCCAAAGCACATTGCATAAGGTTGATCAATCAATACTGCTCAGTCCAGAACAGTGATACAGTCCAGTGACTGTGTGTGTACATGACTGCATAACAGAAAACACGGATCTTACAATTTCATTTCTATTGACTTTTAAATGGGATTTCATAGACTTCAGGCACATTTTAGCCAATTTTTCCTGCTGTCTTTCTGAGAATAAAGGTGCTTAAAGGTCATAAGTCAGGCTTGAGATTGGCAAATATACAATGCTTATTCTTCTTATAAAATATTTTTCAACAGTATTTCCAGCTAAAACGAAGTTCTAAGCCAGACCATAATGTAAGAACAGCTTAAGTGGATGTCTTCATGAGCTGAAAAGGTATTAGTCAAGGAACAACAAAGCCACACACAGCAATGCCTAAATTCATTTTCATAACTCAAGACTTTTTGAAATACGTGTTAAAGAAAAATAGGGCCATGACCCACTTTCAGGATTAATACAGATGTGTTCTTTTCACCATTGTGGTGTGCTATTCACACAAGAATCTCATTGTGTGTGTGCTGAAGAAAGGTGGTGAACGTCCCATAAGTTGTTCTGGAAATCTTCATTGATTATTTCATTGAAGCAAGAAATCTTTTATCAAAAAAAAAAAAAAAAAAATAAATAAAATAAACACATGAAAAGCTTTCTGTAGATTTAATCTATGCATACTGTAGGTCCAGGCAACACTGCTGAGAGAACTAATATATTTAACATAATTTATTTCCCCCTGATTTTCTGTAAAGTTGCAACGAAGAGGCAAGTATGACTGGTTAGCATGATGCTGTTCATCCCTGCTGGCAGATGGCAAAACTCCTGTATATAAAAACGAACTGTATATAAAATTGTCTGATATATATATATATATATATATATATATATATATATATATATATATATATATATATATATATATATATATATATTCATTAAAACTAAAACTGAAATAAAAATGTATAAAAAAACTACATAGACTAAAACTACATAAAAAAATATTAAAATGACAAAACACAAATCTAGAACTTAAACTGTAATTAAAATTACAAATTAAAACAGAAAATATGTGTGTAAGTAAGGTTGTTACAAAATATTTCTATTTGAATTAAATTATTTTCTGTTGATCTTTTTAATCATACAAAATATAAATAATAATAAATAAATTGTAAAAAAAAACATCACAGGTTCCAAAACATATTAAACAGTTTCCAACATTGATAATAAATCAGCATATTATAATGACTTCTGAGGATCATGTGACACTGAAAACTGGAGTAATGGCTGATGAAAATTCAGCTTTGCAACATGGTAATAAATTATATTTTAAAGTTTATTAGAATAAAAAAACTGTTATTTTGAATTGCAATAATATACTATTATATATTGCAATAATATAGCTATTATGTTCCATTGCTACAGTTTGTTTTGATTTGGAGATCTGTCAAGTTAATTCTTTATCGTCTATGTTTTTATGTTAAAATAAATATTATACACCATAATTTCTGTTTCTATAACGTGAATATATCCCCTATCGTATTCTACAACACAAAACAATCAGAGCACCTTGTAATCAATAGTTTTATTTTGATTTCTTTAAGCTAGTTATTAGCTTATAGCCCATTAGCATCACCAGTGTGGTTGCTGCTAATCCCACTGTGACGAGTGGGGCTGGCGCCGAGAGCCGTCTGAACGGAGCGAGGCAGGGGGAGTAATTGGAAATGAGCGACACCTGCTCGAACCACCGGTCATGAGTCCCATGGAGGAGATGGAAGGATTTAAAACAGGAGTGACAACAGTGAAGGACGAGAGAGGACCAGGCCTGGGTTTTAGTTAGTGTTTTGATTTTGTTGTTTTGTGTTTATTTTGTAATAAAAGTTTCTGTTTGAATGGTCCCGGTCCCCGCCTCCTTCTTCCCAATGATTATGAAGTTTTTAGTGTTACACCCACTTAGATTGCAAATACTCTGTTGTTCACACACATTACCATTGTTTTACTCACTGCTACTTTCTTTAATGGCGGATGTGTGTCTATATTTGAGTGAAGGTGAGGACACGTTCAAACAGCCAAAGCTGGACTGCATTGAACATTCGCTCTATTACTTTTTGACACCATCACAAAAATTTTATACTGTGCATTAGGCTTAAACCATACATCTAGTTTTCCAAGTTCTCTTGTCCTCTGAGGTGTCGACTTTGCTGCTCTTCTTTTCTGCATGGAGATGTGCCCTGTTGACCTTTACAAGTCCTAAGTAGAGAAGAAATTATTCTCACAATGCTGAACTGACGTTTTATTGGTATTTCTGGGGGCCTTAAGCCCCCGTGAGACTCAACAGTACTGAGCTCTGGGTCTTAACCTAGTTTTTTGAGGATGTGGCCGATTACAGTTTGACACTTTCTAGAGGTCCAGTTCTGTACCTACACATGCACAATGTAGACTGTTGGTTTTTATTTTATCTCTCTCACACAGATTGACTGAGCATGTGCTCTGATAGCTGAGAACCGAGAAGTTTAAAGAACATCATTTGTAGCTCTTATAAACAAAATGAAACAGATAATATGAGATGTCTTGGGACAAATAGTCTCTAAAATTAGACGGACTGAAATACTCCCTCGAGTCCCTGCCCTGGTTTGACACGATTAGAAGATGAGAGTGCATGTAAATGGAGACATTAATCAAACAACATTCAGTTCTCTTTTACACAGCTTGATCCCAGTATGACTGAGAAACAGCAGTCTTCAGAAACCGTCATCAGCACATTATCAACATACATTCACACACACACACACACACACACACACGGGCACTGACTGTAAAATAATGCATGTTACAAAACCAGCCCAATTTTGTCAAATGCTTAATTTTGACAGATTAGCCAATTACGCTGGATTAAACAACAGAATCTGTCCAGTTTGCATAAAATATATATATATATATATATATATATATATATATATATATATATATATATATATATATATATATATATATATATATATACACATATATGAAATATAGTATAAAAATGTTTTAATGATGGATTTGCTTCTTTTTTTAAACATACAGCTTTTGGCTTCACAAGATGTTAAATGGACTGGATTATTGTGGATTAATTATGGATAATTGTGATATTTTTATGGTTTATTTTATTTTATTTTATTTTACTATGCCTTTAAACTTTAGCACATAACTATTCCTGCACTTGCTGTGACCATGAATGATAAGAATTGTGTGTATCAACCATCATATATACAGTTTTCACCTTGAAAATGTATATGGTTTTAAAAAATCTCAGAGACTGATACTGAAGAAAGGAGCTGGAGGGATCTGTCATATCTAGTGACCAGAATAATTAAAAACTGCTTGGTAAGCAACCAACCAACAGATACATGCAAGCAAGCTGCATAGCATCACCCTGGCTTATCTTTGCAAAGTATGAAAGTATGCACTGTTCTAATCTAAATCTCTTTTATTCTTCCAGCAAAAAAAAAAAAAAAAATCTTATATTTTAATAGTTAGGTGAATGTGCATGTCAACAGCTGCTGTTCTCATAAAGATGCATGATGTGAGGATTAAAATGATTTCTGTTTTTCAGCTGCAGTCAACTGCCAACAGCAATAGTTCTTATAATTGTAATCAGTTAGACTTCAAACATAAAAGCAATTGCCAGATAAAGAGATCACGCATAAACTTCATTCAAACCTATTCTATTTATCATGACAGTTCCGCAGATAAGAAAAAAGAAACAGCCTAAAACAACAGAAACTACAGGACATTTTAACACGGGTTAATCTTATTAGATTTGTTAAAGACATTAAGAATGATGAGCTGCGCATCCGTTTTTATTTCTGCTTTGGGAAAAATCATAACAGAACTTAAGTCAATCATTGTCATTAAGAATATTAAAAAATACATCAGCATGAAATTGGTGAGTATAGTGCATGTTCCACTCATTTCACAAATCATATAAGAACAAACTTCTAAATTCTCGCTCTGGGACTGAACATATTGAATAAATGTGAAATTAACGTAATGTGGTGGGAAGAAGCTGCTATAAAAGAAGAGTTGCAAAATTACTTCCAGTTTGTTCTTTGTAGTGTTTCTCTCAGTCATTTACACATGGAAATGTACTGTCAGCTCACCACATCACTTAATATTAATATCACATTAAAAATTTAAATGCAAATGCATCCAGACCAAAAGGCATACATATCACACATAGTCAAATCATGTTAATGATTTAGATGAAGACTGACCATGAAGTGCAAAACAAGGCATTTTTTCCCCAAACATGGCAGAAAAACTGAGCCATTTACTCTGGGCTACAATGAGCAACAGGACAGTTACCCACTAGCCAGTGACTCAGATTTGTGTCCCAAACACGAAACACACATATTCAGCTGAAATCATAGCTTTTAATAAAAACACAGCAGCTCAGGGCACATGCAAATCAACTTAAGAAAATGGGAACTAAGCGAGCAAAACCCATTAAGTGGCCTCCTTTTAAGCTTTCTGTGATTGATTGGATTAACTTATTGTCATCCTAGTATTCTTCGTTATTAGTTTAAAATGCAAATTCACAAAGGCAAATGCCCACTTTGATTGGTTTTGATTCATGCAATGATTCATGGTCTTCTATTCCCCATTTCTGAATTGCTTTGGGTTCAACCCTTTAAAATCTTTAAATTCATGTAAATAAATGCCTGTCCTATCTTTAATCCAGATGTCCCCAAACCTTGCGAGATTCTCTGTCCTTTCCGAGATATGCAGCACTGTAATTATTAGACTATTTTAAGACTGCTATCTAATTCTGCTATATTCATTATCATATATATATAATTCAGTAAGACCAGTATACTTTCATGGACATTTTCTTTTCTATATTTAATTCTATAGTATACATTTTATTTTATATTTTATTGTTATATTTTTTATTCTTTACTTTTATTTCATTCTTTCATACCTATATGGTGTGTGTTCACAGTGTGTGTGTGTGTTCACTGCTCTGTGTGTGCACTTCGGATGGGTTAAATGCAGAGCACAAATTCTGAGTATGGGTCACCACACTTGGCTGAATGTCACGTCACTATATTTATGTATATGTTTCTGTGTTGTATACTTTATTAATTGCTCTTCCATGGAGTGGACCTGACTCACATGTCACTGCTGGTTATATATTCTCTATATAATTGTGTATGTGACGAATACAAAATCTTGAATCTTGACTCAGTTTGCTGAGAGGACTGATTCTCACACACGATATTCTTTGATATACTACTGTCAAAATAACAGAGTTAATTTGGATGTATTTAGCTTTTAAGAACAACCATAAGATAATGCCGGCTTCTCCGGTAGTGGGCGGAACTAATGCACAAACAGCGAAGTCATTGGCTGGCACTCATCTATGCATGTGCCCTTTTTGATTTCAGCAAATCGTCCCGAGTGAACGCAGACAAAGTGATTAATGTACTGTCACGATCATTAGATGGAGTGCCCATGAACTTCAGTAGAGGGCACTCCACTCAGGACCATTCCACCCATCAACCAACCACTAGAAGTCACTTGGACACCAACACCTCTCACACTGTTGCACCACACAAAATACATTTCCCATGAGTCACTGCTTCACAATCACCTTGCCACACCTGCACCTCATTCATCAGCCAATTTCCTTGCCACACCTGCACCTCATTTACACACAAAAAAGCAGCACAATCACTCTCAATGATATTCATGATAGTTGACGCCTACTCGCATATGACTTTTACCGACAAAAAGTGTCTTCGAAAATTTAAATCAATATATTGTTTTCTGTGAGTGAGTAAACAAGACGATTTTCGCATAATTTAGAAAGAAAAATTCTAGTCTACAAGCTCCAGTTCTCAAAAATCGCGGGAACCATTGTTCTTTATGTGTTTTATGGCCTTTTTCAAGTGTTTTAACATTCTTAGTTTTTCACTAACCACACATAATATTTTTTCTTTCTCAAAATCATGTACATACATGCATTTCACATATCATTATAGCCCAGTTTGTGCTGATTACAGTGAGATTAGACTTTACCCATTTAGATATTTATAAGAAACTGAAAAAAACACAAATGTCAGGGCATGACAAAACTTCTCCAGGCCCCAAAAATACCCTTAGACTCCAGAGGGTTAACCACAGCCATGAGCTTCAGGATAAACAAACACAAAGCACATGTGGAAGTCTGTCAGTATATGATCACCATTGTGCTCATGATCAAGACACTTAATCCCAGGATGTTCCAGGGAAATTGCATCTGAAATAATTTCATGGTGTTGACTTTGTTCAGACTCCATAAGTCACTGTTTACCTTACAGACTAAAAGCAGAGGCCGAATGGAGTTGCTACTGCAACTGGGTGCTGCATTACTAATTAATATTCATGAACCAAGTTTTCTTAATTTGAATGCCCCTACATTCAAAAACTAAATACAAATCCTCTTTTTTGGGGATAAGTGTAGCAGTCTCAAAAGAGTAGGCCTGTCTGCAAATCCTTTGGGAATGGCCTTGCCGTCACAAGCGCCAGCGAGACTCCACACTACCTGCAGTGACAATAATTCAATTTGTGCATATGTGCATTTGTATGCGCAGGCACTGGCGCCTGACCTCCAGTACATAAACAAAACAAGGCTTTCTCCTGCAGCTCTCCATGTATTTCTTCACCTTGACTCAAATCAGAATCGATTCATTCCATTTCTTTGTTAAATTCAATGCCACTCCCTATGTTCGCACTACCTGGAATTACAATTCTCTTCCGTTTTCTACCACCGATAATACTGACAGCCAAAACTTCGGGAGTTTCCTGATGCTACACTATTGAGCATCACCTTGTAAAGACCTCCAGAAAGCCGATTAAAAGCATCAGTCTATATTCATTGCTTAAATCAGTAATGACAGCTGTGAAGACAGCCCAAGGTTTACAAGATGATTTTAAGCATGTCAAAAGCCATTTAAATAAAATATAACACACAAGTAACTGCTTCCAGTAGATTATGACTTGGATTGCTCTCCCATCTTATGTTTAGTAACGCACTTAAATGCTCACATCCCTCACCGCAGGGCCAGAAACAGACCACAATCTACATGTTTAGTAGAAAAAGGTTTAAATGAGCGAGGAACTACAACAAAATGCTCTTCAGTGCAAAAAAAAAAAAAAAAAAGAAGCTCTTTTTCATTATGGAATATGATGTAAGAAAAAGGCATGAGTTTAGTCACAGGTGCCTGAATAACTTCAGTCTCAATCACTTTTATACTCATTTTCTCTCCAAATAGAGAGAGAATAGAGGTTTTTACATTCCTGCAACATATTTCTCTTTAACACACATATCCATGTGTCCTCATGAATATATTCTGAACAGCAGGGATAAAACAACTTTTGAGTAAAGTGTACATTTCAATCTCAAGCTCCTGGATTCCAGGCCAAATTGTGTATCTCATTTTATTCTGACATTCCATAGCAATCCATGAATAACTAAAGATATACACAGTTTTTTTTCCTGCATTTTTAACATGAGTACCACAGATTGGTTCACCCTTATGAAAAAAACGTTTATTCAAGTGTGATATTAGTATACTTATTTAAATTAAAAACAGGACAGTATAATTTTAGTTTACATTTTATGTAGTTCTCAGAAATGGGCTTTATGCATTTCACAGAAATATACTTAAAATTACATTTAAGTATACTTGACTTATTCTTACAAAAAGTCTAAATATATTTGAGCTATACTTGTGCTCCTAGAAATCTGGGTATTCATTGTTAAATGGTAGAGGGTGCTAGTACACATATTCTGTACAGAATTTCCAAGAAAACACAAGTGAAGAAGAAAAAGAAACAACAGATACTAACAAGTAACGTGATCATCTGACATGAAACAGCATTAAAACAGTTATGGGATAAAATGTCGACCGAATAAATTACACTCAAGCTTTGGGAACTTTGTATAAAACAATGTAAGCTGCACACCCAACACTGATCATAGATGAAAGAATGAACTTACAATTGAACATACTTTTACACTTTTTTTCTGTTAATGTGCAATAATAATAATAATAATAATAATAATAATAATAATAATAATAATAATAATAATAAATAATCATATAATGCTAATTTGGTAGTTTTAATTTGGTAAAGTGGTTAGATATGTCTAAGACAGAGTGTTGTCTATGAGCTTAAATTTTGAAGATCCAAATTAATACTATTTCACTAGTTCACGCTTACATATAATTAGCTGAGGTATGGTATGCGTATTTGGCGTGCTGTCCGGGGAAGGGCTCCGAGCTCGGGAATTGCCCGAAGCTAGAGTACCCCCCCTTCCCCGTATATTGTAAAGTGAACTTGAAGTGAGGAGATGGGGTGGAGGAGGGATGCTGATAAACCGTCAATGGATAGAGGTAAGTCAGCGATATTTATACTGTGGGATTGATTACTTGATTGTGGTCCACCTGTGATGATTAGGCTAAGTATCTGACGCGCTCCTCCCGAATCTTCATAGATAATTACATTTCACTAGTTCACGCTTACATATAATTAGCTGAGGTATGGTATGCGTATTTGGCGTGCTGTCCGGGGAAGGGCTCCGAGCTCGGGAATTGCCCGAAGCTAGAGTACCCCCCAAAAAGGCAAATGTACAGGAGGACAGCCGCCAGTTTAAAGAATGCCCCCCAAAAAGCAGAGTACTGGCGGGGGCTGATTTGGTTTTTGAGAAGTTATCTCGTTGGCAGGCTGGAAGGGCCTACGTACTCCGGCGGGAGCGACTTGGGCGTTGAGAGAGTAGGCCCTACCAGCTGCAGCTAGTGAACTACGTGGTTGTTGGCGCCCGGTCGGTAGGGCTCGGGCCGATGCTCAACTGGAGTTTTTTGGCGTTGGATCGGTGAGCCCTGCCGGCCGATGAGGAGGAGCGGCGTGGTTGTGGTGCCCGACCGGGAGGACCCGAGTTGCCTCGACCGGAATAGGTCACGGTGTCGGCGTACGGGCCCTACTGGCTGATAGCCCCTGCTATTCAGTGGGTGAAGGGCCTAACGCTGACCGAGAGGGCCCATGAAGCCTCCGACAGGAGATTGAGACTCAGGATGACGGACGTCTGGGTCCTCTCGGTTAGGCAGATAAAAAGCTTTTGGGCCAGCCGACAAGGAGGACTCTGGCAACATCCGAAGGGAGATCCCGACTCACGGCATCGGCTGGATGAGATTCACTTGCGGCTGGCAAGCATAGGCCCGTCCGGGAGACTCTCGCCAGACGTCTGAAG
Organism: Carassius auratus; assembly: GCF_003368295.1. Classification (NCBI taxonomy): domain Eukaryota; kingdom Metazoa; phylum Chordata; class Actinopteri; order Cypriniformes; family Cyprinidae; genus Carassius; species Carassius auratus. The sequence continues at coordinate 176,895 of NW_020527939.1, forward strand.
GGAGCGCACGCGACAGACGGGTAAGCCTCGGCGGACGGGGAGGGTTGGAAAGGAAAACCCGACTGGGAGGACTCTCGCAGCATCCGATGGGGCCTCAAACTCAGAACATCGAACGGGTAAGCCTCGCCAGACGGGGTTAAAAGATGTGAGAGTAGCTGAGGGTAGCTTTTTTTTTTTTTTTTTTTTGCAGGATTTGGCGAGAGGACGAGACTCGTGGCGTCGGACGGTTAAGCCTCGCCTACCGTCAAATGGAAAGGTAAGTTGTGTGGCCGAGAGACTGTTGCCGACGTTCGAAGGGAGCACACACATCGAACGGGTAAGCCTCGCCGACCGTAGGGTGGAAACGTAAAGCAAGTCTGACCAGGAGGCTCTCGCCAGCGTCCGAAGGGAGCACACACATCGAACGGGTAAGCCTCGCTGACCATAGAAAAGGAAAAGGTAAGGTTGTCTAACCGGGAGGCTCTCGCCGGCGTCCGAAGGGAGCACGCGCATCGAACGGGTAAGCCTCTCCGGATGGCGGACAGAAAAGGTAACGATAGGTGGCCAGGAGGCTCTTGCCAGCGTCCGGCGGGGACAAACTGGGTGAGCCTCGCAGGCCGTAGGTTAGAAAAGGTAAGTTTGCGTGGTCGTTAGGCTGTCGTCTGCGTTTAAGGGAGTTTGCTACTCCTGGCAAGAGACGGTTTAGCCTTGGTGACCGTAGGGAGGAAAGAGAGTTATTGTGTGTTAGGTACTTGCAGCATTTAAGCAGCTTGCTTGTAGGTTAGTAACCTGAAACACACAGTAGGGTCGTGGTTGGCTGGCCAGGAGGCTGTCGCTGGCGTCCGATGGGAGCACTCACATCGGACGGGTAAGCCTCGCTGGCCAAGGGTGGAAAAGGTCAGGTTGTCTAGCCAGGAGGCTCGGACCGACGTCCGATAGGAGCTTAGCTCCAGGAATCGAACGGGTAAACCTCTCTGGCTGAAGGACGGAAAAGGTTGTCCGGCCGGGAGGCTCTTACCTTCGTCCGACAGGAGCTTAGCTCCCGGATAGAACGGTTAAGCCTCGCTGGCCAAAGGACGGAAAAGGTAAGGTTGTCTAGCCGGGAAGCTCTCGCCTACGTTCAATGGGAGCCTTGACTCCATGCGTTGGGCGGGTAAACTTCTCCGTACGAAAGACAGAAATGGAAAAGCAGGTAGCCGGGGGCTTTCACCTACGTCCGAAGGGAGTGTGAGCTTCTGGCAACGAACGGGTAAGCCTTGCTGGCCGCAGAATGGAAAAGGTGAGGTTGTCTGGCCAGGAGGCTCTCGTCAGCATCCGATGGGAGCTCAAGCTCTTGGCATCGAAGAGAGAAGCCTTGCCGGCCATAGGATTGAAAAAGGTAAGGTTATCTGGTCGGGAGGCTATGGCCAGCATCCGGTGTCTTTTTATTTATCATTTATTTATTTATTTTCTATATTTATTTTTATTTATTATATTTATTAAAATTGCGACACCAGATGGGTAGTCTCTCCAGCCATCGGAGGGAAAATTGAGATTGTTTTATCTGCGAAGAGCTCGTTAGTGTTCGGCGAAAGCGTAACTTGCGGTATTGGATGGGTACATCTTGCCATCGAAGGGAAAATTTGTTTGGGCTGCAATGTACTCATTGGTGTTCGATAGGTAAATGTCGTTTTTTTTTTTTTTTTTTTTTTTTTTTTTTTTTTTTGGTTAATCGGCCTATTTTAATCGGGTAAGCTTCGCTGGTGGTCGGATGGAAAGTCCAAGATTGATTAAGTGGGAAAGCATCTGGCAGGATTGTAATACTTGCGATGTCAAACGAGTAAGCTTTGCTGATAGTTGAATGGAGAAGGCAAAGGTTGGTTCAACCGGGAGCCCTCTTGCAGGGCCTGGCAGGGAGTTCGATACTAAAGATTTATTTGTCTACGAGGGTAGACGCTGTGAGGCTTACTTGAATAATTGTTTAGCAAATCCAATGAGCTGCTTCCGATAATGAGTCCGAAAAAATCTTGGTGCAGTCATAGTATCCGAAATTAAGAGTGCAAAAATAAATTGGATTTCCTGTGCCAGTGTACCCCAAATAGGTGCCATGTATCGGCAATGTGGTCATTGTCAGCACGTGAGATCGATGGTACATATCGACGATGTAATCGTGCATGGGTGGAGTAAGAGAAAGATTCTTTATACTTTCTGAGCTTACTATTTACCATTTTGACCATGCAGGTGCACGAAAAGAGCCTATGGAATCACCAATAATCAAAAAAAATATATACTTTCGGACGTACTGATACACTGGTATTAAGTATAAGTACTATATTTAAATACTGCTAGGTCATGTAGTCGGCACTACGGTCATCTCGCTTGTCCAGTGAAATTTTTTTTTTTTTTTTTAACCTACGGGCTCACATCATCCTTTGAGAGCACGGGCGAGCGGGAAATGCAGTGCTGAGATGGGATAACGGAGCAGTTTGATAGCCGATTTAAGGTAGGCCGCCTAATGATTATTATAAAAACGTTGGTTGGAAAATGGGCCTAATATCGTCTTGGCTATTGTCGATACATGATGCTATCACCGCAAGCTCGGATGCATTGCATGCCTTTAGGCAGAGGTGATGTGTGGTATTTATTTATTTATTTTTATTTATTTATTTATTATTATTTTTTTTTTATATATATATATTTAGGTGTAGGGAAGGCTCCTGCGGGAGCAGACGCTGCTACAGCAGTGGGGCTGCTACGGCAGTGTGGAGGTATAGGAAAGGCTCCTGCGGGAGCAGACACTGCGTGGCAGTGAGGAGGTGTAGGAAAGGCTCCTGCGGGAGCAGACACTGCGCGGCAGTGAGGAGGTATAGGAAAGGCTCCTGCGGGAGCAGATACTGCGCGGCAGTGAGGAGGTGTAGGAAAGGCTCCTGCGGGAGCAGACACTGCGCGGCAGTGAGGAGGTATAGGAAAGGCTCCTGCGGGAGCAGACACTGCGCGGCAGTGAGGAGGTATAGGAAAGGCTCCTGCGGGGGCAGACACTGCGCGGCAGTGAGGAGGTATAGGAAAGGCTCCTGCGGGGGCAGACACTGCTGTGGCAGTGGGGAGAACGGGAAAGGCTCCTGCGGGAGCAGATACTGTTGCGGCAGTGGGGAGATATGGGAAAGGCTCCTGCGGGAGCAGACACTGCAGCGGCAGTGGGGAGATACAGGAAAGGCTCCTGCGGGAGCAGACACTGCAGCGGCGGTGGGGAGATACAGGAAAGGCTCCTGCGGGAGCAGACACTGCAGTGGCGGTGGGGAGGTACAGGAAAGGCTCCTGCGGGAGCAGACACTGCAGCGGCGGTGGGGAGATACAGGAAAGGCTCCTGCGGGAGCAGACACTGCAGCGGCGGTGGGGAGATGCAGGAAAGGCTCCTGCGGGAGCAGACACTGCAGCGGCGGTGGGGAGATACAGGAAAGGCTCCTGCGGGAGCAGACACTGCAGTGGCGGTGGGGAGGTACAGGAAAGGCTTCTGCGGGAGCAGACACTGCTGCGGCAGTGAGGAGGTACATAAAAGGCTACTTGCTTCGGCTGCTGTAGATGTTGGCTGTGGGAAGAGTAAAAAGTGTTAGTAATATTTGATGGGGCAAGCTAAAAATGGATGGGTAGCCTACTGTGTTACCAGCTTAGCAATTTGTTGCCTGATTTGACAATTCCTCAGGCCTTGTCCACCTTATTATGTTCCTGTTGGAAAAGCATCTTTCCTCTCATTTGGCCTCCGGGCTCTTTAGACGGACTCCCGAGCGGATACGTTTGGAACGCTGTTTTCACGTTGTATTATGGACTGTGGAAACAGAGGCTTTTGGAAACGATTGAGCATGTTTAGTCTTTTAAGGCGTTGTACCGAAAGACATGATTATAGCAGTAACGTTAACCCCTTACCAGACACCCCCCATTTTTGGCATGGAGGCAGAAATTATATACCCAAAATAAAGATGTTTCTGTTCATGATTCTTTCTGACTAGATCCATGATCAACATTTGTCCATGAGCTAACACTTTGACGTTTACCGTTCAGGAATAGGAATAGTTTTCCTGACATGATGGAAAATTAATCACTGGAATTATGTTTTATCGAAATATTGGTCAAATATAAAAGCCAAAGTCTTTGGACTTCAATTGATGCGCGGTTTATCCAGATCAAGTAAGAGAGTGATGTTTAACGTGCTGTAAAAATGAAACGTAGACTGGGGGCGTTGGCGATGCTTGCAGCAAATGGGTTAACAGCAGTTATGGCAGTTATTCGCTTCCAAGTGGTTTCTAAAGAGATTTACTTTCCGGTTTTTTCGTATTACGGTCCTTAAAAGGCGATGGTAATTTTACTCACACTTGCTATCCTGCATCTAAACACGAGGGCAGATGCGTTTTAGATTAATTTTGAGTGATCACGCCAGTGAATGGTAAAATAGGTCCCTAAATGATTTGGTCCTACCAGGAGACTTGCATGGAAATTAAAATTTTAAAATTAAATTAAGCATTTAGCAGGCGCTTTTATACAGAGACTTAAGTTTTTTTTTTTTTTTTTTTTTAACTTATGTCTGTATCATTTCGGCGAGGTTTAAACGTGCGCGGTAAGGCGAATGTAACAATAATAGTAAATAATAATAAGAATGCATTTTATTTGTAGAAACGAACGCCAAAAGCAATACAACAATTCATTAAAGACAGACAGTCTTGAATAAATGTGACTTGTGACCCAACATAGGTGCATATCTGACGTGCAGAAGAAGTACATTCCATAGCTTAGGGGCTTCATATGAAAAGGCTCTTTGCCCCATGGTCTTTAGCTCACATTATGGCTGGTGAAGTGAAAGAGTTAGTAGAGCGAAGAGAGCGTGATGGAATATAAGGACTGATGAGTTCACAAAGATGCTCAGGTGCAGTCCCATGAAGTGCCTAGTATGTTAAGATAGAAATTTTAAAATCAATTCTCACGTTTACGGGAAGCCCGTGTAATTGTGAAAGAACCGGTAATGTGTTCGCGAGGAGAAGTAACGTTACAAGCGTGCGGCAGAATACTGAAGCTTGCTCAACGATTTAGCTGGAAGGCCTGAGAACAAGGCATTACGATAATCTAACCTAATGCCTTTGGCTTCGTGGTTAAAAGTGGCATCATCATCCGACGGAACGGTGGATCTGTAGTCCAAATCTATGCGGGATCCACACCCCGGATCAGCGGGTGGCGGTAATGCACCTTTACGTTGGTTTGCCGAAACCGCCATAAAACGCTACTAGAAGAAGACGGAACTACGTCAAGACGTAGTTTAACAAAACTTTAGCCGCAAAACTGCTTTTAGATGCAACACTTTGAATGCGAACTGCCGTAAAAATCCAATGAAGAAAAAGAAGAACCTGTTTTTTAGCGTCTTCGCCTGGAAATGTATTAGTCTGCGCCGCTAGAGGAAGCGGCCTCACACTGCCACTCGGCCGGAACGCCGTGGTGAAAGGCTGAGCCGTGGTTGGATTCTTTCTGCTGCAATCCAGCGCTCGACGAGAGCTCGGTCTCGGGCGGCACGATCGTGTATCGAGCAAGACGAGCTCGGAGTTGCATCTCGGAGTTGTCTATTGGCCACGATGTGTGGTTTGGCGAGGATAGCAGCTGTCGCGATGACGCTTAATGCTGCTCAACGGCCGTGTTTGGCTGGGTAGAAATGATCTCGGGTCCGGCAAAAGCAACGGGTCTTATAAATCCCCTGTTTAGCACTCTTCGTTGGTACGAAAATTGGGTCTGTGATAAGGTGACTGACGAAGCGAACCAGCATGCTGATAAACCGTCAATGGATAGAGGTAAGTCAGCGATATTTATACTGTGGGATTGATTACTTGATTGTGGTCCACCTGTGATGATTAGGCTAAGTATCTGACGCGCTCCTCCCGAATCTTCATAGATAATTACATTTAAAGATCTTCGAAAACCCTTTAAAAGCTTTTGCCAAATGCATAAATCTAAATGTAAATAATTTCAGTGCCTTTGAAACACAAGTCCTGCGTTCCAGTCCTGCTTTCAGCTGCACATTTGCTGGCCAGGTCTGCACTACAGGTGTCCTCGAGAGACTAGAAGACGACACATGTGCTGGCCAGGCAGAGATGGAGAACCAAGCAGATGTGAGCATGTCATGATTTTCTTTGTTCATGAGCTGTGGGTGGACAGCTGTTGTGTGACTCTCACCTGTGACGTACTCCAGTTTTGGCAGGAAAATGTCCCAGAACTTGCACTGCTGGTCTCGAAGCATCCGGAGTGTTTGTGACAGGCCAGTGTTAAGTGTGACATACTGCTGATGTTCCAGCATGAACGGCGGCCAATCCGCTCCCTCCACGCTCAGATCCCTGAAACGTCAAGCAAAGAAATCAACCAAAAGGTCAGTTTATGTATGGAGCCAAGTTACATCAATACATTTGTGCCCCAAAACAACTCAAGCCAAAAAAAAATCAATGCAATGACTCAATAGCTACGATGTTTACATGCTCTCGTAAAGAACACCTTGCAGTCCTTTACGACAAGAGGCTTTGAATCTTAATGCACAATCCCAGCAAAGTCTTCATAACAAGCTGTTTAAGGAATTGCACTCAATACATTTTCATAAGCGAATCACCCCATTCCGGGAAAAGATTAACTTCTGCGTGTTCTTTTGTGATCTTGTTTACTGATCATGTTCATTGATGTATTAGCTTCGTGTTGTTCCCCTGCAGCGTGAAGAATGTATGAAGTGTTAATTGAAAGAATCTAAGCTTGCAGCCACTATAAAGGCTGTCTCTGCTTCTCCATAATTTATGCCAAACAAATGAGGATGCTAATCAACACAGGCCTGCCAGCAACACCAAGACTTGCTTTTTAAAATGTATTTATTTATTTATTTTTACACATTAACTGAAAAAGTGTGAGCAGATGAAAGGCTGTCTCATCAAGATATTAAGGATTAAACAACTTTTCCAAATCTGCACTGGCTTATACTCATCTATAAATGTAAACAATCCCCCTCAGTGTTTAAGTAAATATATACAAATACATAAAATAGTAAACACAAATATGAGTATAATATTCTTTATTATTGGAATATTTCAGCAACAAATAAAAATGCATTATTCCAACACTGCAAAGGGGATAAAAACTGCACCATAGAGATTGCCCATGTTTTGTAAGCCACAAGTCATTTGATGCTACATATCACATAATGCTTTTAATGTGTTGAACAAACCAAAGTGTAAATTGTTATTTACTGACAACATTCTTCCTCACACGCAGTAGCTTTCATTTCTCATCCAAACTTTGGTTATCAAATTTCTGCAGCCCTACCTAGAAGGGTACAACTCGAGTGGCCATAAAGATACCATTTTGTTATTTTTTTTCTTCTCGAAGTGCATGGAGGAAAGAAGGTCAAATGTGTTTGAAATGGCATTAGAGTTAGCAAATGATAGCAAAATTTGTATGTTTTGGTTAGTCTACTCTAGATAGAACATAAGCTCATAAAGTAGATGTTGTGTCAGATTTACACTCACCCACTTCTAGCAAAGTTGCTCCAGTGCTCCATGATCCTTCTGCTCTGGGCTTCCTCCTCCTTGGAGGATCCAAAGGTCTGGTTCAACGGAATCCCAAAAACAAATGGGATCTCAGTCCCCTTGCATTACACCCATCAACCGAGGCTAGGGGTCGAAGCTGGAGCGATGGTTAAAGAGGAACAACTGGGCACTGTCACCATTCTCGAAATACCTATGGTCAAAATCCAGTAAGGTACATGAGAAATAACAGTCGCCCACAAACCAGCATAGGGCCTCTCTGTTTTTTGGCTTGATTTGTGCATCTGTCCAATCAGTATACTGAAAAGCAGCTGCCTCTCTGGCTATGTACATTGAACCAGGGATGCCCAAGGACGCACCTGTGAGGAACTAATCTTGATTGATAAGACTCTGGTTATGGATGCCAAATCCAGGTGCGCCAGAAACAAGGAAGTATGTCCCTTCAACCCTGTTTAATCCCAAAGTAGTTCTGTTTTCAGAAAACACCCTGATTGGATTAAAACTCTCAGCATGTCCACAAAAAAATCTCCATCCACTGTTGGCTGAAAAGGAACACTTATTATCATGGGATCAGAAATGACATCGAATGGAAGACTGACTATCTTCTCAGGATCAACTTCCCTTTAAGCAAGTTTCCATTTCATCAGCAGATGGTCCAAGTGGTCAGTTCAGGAGCTGAGCCAGAGTCAAGGAACAGTTCCAGGCCAGAGCTGGCTTCACTGGCACCCACACAGCATTGGGTCTGACACTCTGGAAAATTGTGCTGGTAAACAGTCCATGGCTGCCCTGTGAAAGCAAATTGAGTCCCACAGAGCCAGCACCAGCACTCTCCCTAAACAAGGTTACGGAAGATGGATCACCCCCAAATGCATCAATATTCCTTGCCATTCATCTGAGAGCCAGGCTCTGGTCAAATAGACCAATGTTACCTTTAATGCTCTTACTTTCAGGTAGAGATATGAAGCCCAATTCCCCTAATCAGAAGTTCATGGATACCAACACTACCTGTTGTGAGTGACTGAAAAAACGCCCATCGTACACATGCAGTACCTGTGGAAAAGCCTCCACCATAAAGCCACACCATAACTGGGACTAAGGGTTTGGCTCTGTTTTGGAAATCAGTTGAAGGAGTCCAAACATTAAGGTATAGGCAGTCTTCTATAATTCTGGTGTTAGGATTCCACATCACAGCTCCTGCGTACAATGCATCCTGAATAGGAGTACCGTGTGGCATCTCGTATTCAGTTCCACACCTCAGCAGGCTCTGGTCATCTGAAGCGAAGCAGGTCCAATGACTCTGCCTTTGCCAGTTCATCTTGCCCTGCTTCCAGATGTAAGAACAACAGAACCTAAATTGGCAAAGTATATCTGATGTGAATGCCCATCATGATGTCTTCAATGCTGACAAATAAAATAATAAAGAGATCAATATAAGCTTCAAGAGTCATGTTCTGTTTGGGGCTTCAGAGAACCTATACCATATTAACAAGTATCTGCTGTTTTGATTATGTCAGAGGAACTTTCACAGTTAACTTTAACAGTAAATTCCAAAATGACCTTTAACAATCGTCACTGGAGTCTCTGTGACCCCAAATATAAAAACAGGAAAGTCAATCACAACAGAACAGCAGGGTTAACAAAGAGTGATATCGTAACAGGATATTTATTTCTTTTTTCTAAAGGCTGGCTCTCCCTTGTGACAAAACAGCATATTGTGACATTACACAGCTACACAAGTAAGGCAGGAACCAACAGAGAGAGTCATATAGCTATTGATGACACCTCAGTTTCAGCTTACTCCAGATGGAGAGGAAAGCTCAGACAATCAAAATGCTCTCTATGACTCACTCAGTATGATGAGAAATACGGCACCCCTACAACCCTTCTCCTTTTCCAGATTACTCAGCTTCAAGTGCAAAAAAAAAAAAAAAAAAAAAAAAAAAATTTGAATTCTACAATTAGACACCCTGATTGCGTGTTGTGATAGTGGGTTAAATCCTGCTTGATTAATATGGCCTGCCTGCACTGGACAGATTGACCCAGAAGACTGAGCTTCTGTGTTATTGAGTAGAACTACTTTCCTTAAGCATAAAATGTGCCATACAGAGCAGCTTCAAGAGGGACAGGACAGTTTTAGGTTTAGCACATTGGGGCTGTTGTTGACAATGTTGTAAATTAACTTGTAAGTGTTTGTTTCCTTAAAAATCTCTTTACCTTAGTGAGACTTTTTACCTCTGCCTCTTCCTTGATGATTGAAAGGAGACACACCTTATCTCAAATACAAACACTAAAATGTTCCCTCAAATCTTGTCAAAAGTTATCATCCAAGTGGATGCTTCATACTGGTGGTGATTGAGGAAAGAACAATTTAAAACATAACAATCGTCATATCATATACAAATAGAAACTTGAAGATCTTCACAGCAACCCTTCAAAATAAAAGTTTTGTTAAATTTCAAGAAATTGTGAAAATATATATTACTCAATGTAAAGATAGTGCTAAAATTATTCTTAAAACATTTTTTTTAGGGAATAATATTTTTTTTTCTTCTTCCATATTTACATTTTAACCATAAACCTCTGCTGTCCATTACGGTTTTTGACAAGGAAGGGTTTGTTTAATTTTCAGTTGATGTTTTATGCCTTAATTTATTTACCATAGAGTAAATAAATAAAATTAAAGTGTAATGAAACTATTAAAATTGAAAACACAGAGTTTGGTAAAAAAAAAAAAAAAAAAAAAAAAAAAAAATTTGAGAATGGAATAAAGGAAAAAAAAATCAAGAAATAAAAAGAGAAAACTTGGTTTAAAAAATAAACAAACAAAAATTATTTAATAGGCCCTTATTACAGTCAGTAAGGTTTTGATCAAACATGCCAGAATAGTCTACAATATTTACAATATTATTGTTTTACTGTACTTTTGATAAAATAAAATATGGTTCATATAATCTAATATGAAGCTTTGTCACTTCACAAATCACAACAGCATCTCTACACAAATCACAAAGCCCTCTGCATCACAGGCGATCCCACTCACCCATCACACAGCTTCTTCAGCCTGCTACCCCCCCCCCCCTCCCCCCGTGATGCCATGCACTAGTCACTTTGTGCAGCATTCGTCTGCTCACCTCATTCAGCATGGAACTTATGTCATTCCACTACCTCATCATTCAGTTAAACAAAATAACTGCTTTTGAGCCCTTTGTCACTTGTCACTTTAATCAGACTTAATAAGATATTTTTAATAAGGGATTTTTGCACTAAAAATCTGCACTGTTGTTCACTTCATTGATTTGCACAATATCTGTAATTTGCCTTGCGCTGCTTTATTTAACTTTATTTTTAATTTTGTTATGCCTTTTTTTACATTCCCTTATTCTATAGTAGTATCTACATTTTATATTTGATCTAGATCTTTTAGGCTTTAATGTTAATGTTATCTGTATGCACCGGGGGTCTGAGAGTAACGCAATTTCGATTCTCTGTATGAATGTACTGTACATGTGGAAATTGACAATAAAGCAGACTTGAACTTGAACTTATGAGGACAAAATTAACAAAAGGAAAAAGGACTACGTCTTAGTTTTGTCAGAATACATGTTAGTTTGGCAATTTAATCTCTCAAATCAAATCAAACAAAATCATATGCAAAAAAGAATTAATTAGAGACCTTGCTTGAATATCTTTGTAAGATGGAAACTATACTGTATATATATATATATATATATATATATATATATGTGTGTGTGTGTGTGTGTATATATATATATATATGTGTATATATATGTGTATATATACACACACATAAATAAAAGGAAAAGGTTGAAAGATAGACTGCAAAAGAGAAAGAGAGTAGGAGGGGTCAACCCACAAAAAGCATGAGATAGCTTGTAAGAGATATATCAGTGAGAGAACTAATAACAGTTTTATCCGTCTGACAGCAGCATCATAACACTGGCGCCATGTTCATGTAAATGCATGTTTAATGTCATGAGGTCCCTGAAGATCCACAGCACTTTATCCGACAGACAATGCAGAAAGACAACAACAAATCTCTGGCGTCTGCATGTTGAGTTGAGAAGATAAGACTCTTTCCTTTCCTTTTTTATTTTGTCCCCTTCGACCAGGCCTTCAGACAAGTTGTTTCCCTCTTCACTCATATATTTTTCTTATCTTAGACACATTTTTTTAACCTTTGTCTAAAAGAAATCAGACATTTGGGTTGAGTTGTCAAAAACCTCTGAAGCGGATCTCGATGAGACCCAAGAGCATGACGTTCTGGGACTTTCGTTGCAGTTCTTAGGACAAGCACCATACCTTTCTAAAGGCCAATCTGAACATTTGGCTTAAAGTCAACATGAAATGGCATTCAAAACCCATTTTACTTCCATAATCTGACATATTTTGCACTGAAATAGGATATTCAAACAATAAAAAATGTAGGGCCTTATTTTACTTATTTGCTAATAACTGGATAACGAGAAATGTGAAATTTATACTGAAGTACATCATTTTTGTGTATATATATATATATATATATATATATATATATATATATATAATATTGCACTATAAGAAAATAAATGTGTATTAAGAAAGGGTAAAGTCTAACTTTGTATTTATTGAAGTAGTAGACTATCATAAAATACAATAAAACACTCAATAAAACAGTCCTCGGGCCTACTGTTTGAAAACTAAAATAGCAGTTTAGCTTTATTACTTTTTATGATAATGATGGTTTAAAAATAACATCATACTGGGCAGAAATCCATTAGTCTTCATGTTTTCCTCCAAAATCAATATCAGTTCAGCAAGGGCTGTGGAAAACACAAAATATCCACCCACGTGCACACATCTTCAACAGACAGAGGGTTATACCGAATACTTTAATAAAGGAAACTCCTATAATATTTACCAGCACCAAACACTGCAACTGTGACGTCTGCCTTTAGTAATTATAGTTCATGGTGTCATACCTTCGTCTGTCTGTGACTCTCCCGGAGCCCCTCAAGACAAACACCCATCTGTCAAACAATCCCTCGGATCTAAGATGGACAGTTTGGAATAAGATCAAGTACATTGCTACATTCTGACTCATTCCAATCGCACAATCTCCAGTTATTCATCTATATCAGAATGAGGTGCACACAAACATGCACTTTCACAGGAGAGCATGATGGGAGTTATCAGAGGAATGCTGCGGCACTGTTTTCCTCCATGTGATTCTGCCGAATCAGCTTTGCATCAAAGGAATAAAATTGTATTGTTTTATTATATTACAATAGAAAACAGAGATTTAAAATTGTAATAATATTTCAGAACGGTAAATATTACAGAGATTACTTGATTATCAATAAGTCTTACCAATACAAGCAGCTCAAATATTGATGTGGTTAACCCAAACCTAATTTGCAGCTTCGTTCCCACAGATTTGAGGGGATCGATACTCGGCACTGCTCTGGACACACACTGCTCCCTGTGCCAGCGCTGACAATGGGCCCATTAGACAGTGTGCTGTCGGACAGCCCGGCTTATGCCAGTCCACCCTCAAACACGGCCATAAAAACCCAACATGCCGCATTTATGACTCAAATGCTGTCAGACATATACAAAATCTGAGACTTACTGAAATGATCTATCCACCATAACAAAACGGGCCAGATTTCATAGAAGTGAATTAAAATCATGATCTGTCTAGTTCTCAGTCCACACAGTATTAGTGTAGCTGAGAAAGGACTCATACTAGGAAAAGGTCAGGATGATTGACAACCAATTGTTTAGCAAACAAATGACTAGTCTATGTATGAAATATGCAAAGGGCAAAAAGAGTTCAATGTTTGTTAAATAACTGTGGAATCGGTTAGGGCTAATGTAGTAATTATTTGATAATTAAAAACGCTTAAAATGAAAGAAGACATCTGTTGCCTTTAAAAGGTTGTGTAACAACTCTTGAACAGCAATGTAAGATGTTTATTTTTTTATTTTTATTTATTTTTTAGATAATGGCTTGCTCAGCATAAAATGAAGAGAAAAAGAGAGAGATAACAAGAGCTGTGGCTGTGGCATCACTTCTGTAACAAATAAAACATGTTCAACAATACATTTTAATATTGTAATATGTGCACATGCAAATGGATGTCTTTGGACACATTGTGCTGCTACATTATTCTGAACATAACACATGCAAATGTGCATGTAAACACGTGAAATCTTAGATTTAAAAAAAAAAAAATTACAAAAGCACAAAAGCTACTTCAAAATATTAATAAACACTATGACATCATATACATAATAGAATATCACTGATGTGCAGCTTCAGAAAATTAATAAATAAATAATTCTTTATATTATAAATATCTTCATATATGTGCATTTTACAATAATGTGGATATATTAAATCCAACATTACTGTACCTAATCATAAACCGAACTACTTCTCAATAATGAAATAATATGCATGATTAAATAATGACAGCATTTTAACAAGTTTAGGCTTGTGTAAACTGATAAAAATGAGTTTAAAAATGAGAATACTGCAACATATCACACAGATCAGGATGTTCAATTGTTAATGTAGTAGAACTTGGATTTTACTGAATTTAAATGTTATATGTGATATGTTTACCACCTAGACAAGAACCAAAACAGTTTTAACCAGAACTAATCAGATTGCCTTGAACCAGCATGAACCTGGATAAAAAAAACAAAAAAAAAACAAGAGTGACATTTTCAGGTCTCACGATTTCACTCACCAGAGACCTCATGACTCACGGTGTCCTGACCCGGACTGACACACTGCCCTTACTACCGCATCAGAAAGTGCTACTGCAATGCCTCGCGGGTCTGAAGGGGCCAAACCTGGGCATGACATACACTCTATTAGCATACAATTATCTATTCAGGACAGGAAGTGTGGGCAGGCCGGCAATTAAGCTACGATACAAGAGAACTTCAGCCACAGCGTGTGATCTGACCTAATCTCTGGTTTCGTTAGCAGGGCGTTCTCCAGACTCAATGATTTACAACAAGGAGCTGGTAATGAGGAGCTGGACCATGTAATCAGAGCTCTTGAGGGACATGAGAGAAATACAAATGTAATTTGCAAATCCACACGGACAACGGTGGCAGATGCCACACAGCCATGTCCTTCACTGAAGCCACAAAGTGTATATTTAAAAAGTGTATATTTACAGCTGACTTTTCTCAGTTCAAATAGCTGACACCGACACAAAGGCCATGTATACACTCCAACTGAACTAAGTTGCTACTTCACCTCTCACTGCTATGGAGCAAATAAGCCCTTGGTGCATATATGGTGGACAGGGGCGGTTATAGGATCTCATTACAGGGCATTAGACACAAATATACAAATACCTAAATAAACTTTATACTGTAGTGTCTGTGAAAACTGTATTATTATATTAAGTAAATATAAACATATCGGTAGCACTTTATTTTACAGTCCTGTTCCTCATGTACATACTATGTACTTATTATAATAATTACAATTACTATGTAATAACTAGGTACTAACCCTGAACCTACCCCTAACCTAACCCTACCCCATGTAGTTACCTTGTATTACCAGAACTTTCTTAGATAAATACACTGTAAGTACACTATAAGTACATGTTAGTTAACGTACAGTAAAATAAAGTGCAACCAACATATCAATTAAAGCTACAGAAGTTGCTTAGTTAAAGGGACAATAAGTAACTTTTTAGGTATTTTATTATCTAAAATCAATATTTTTATTCATAAATATGCCCTCAATGGTGTACAAATACCTATGCCAATGTTTAAACTAATCCTTGTAAATAAAGAATTTATTATCTTTATATACTTGGGACGGGTAGGTCAACGGAGGCTTCCATGTAGTTCCGCCATCTTGCAAAACTATAATAGCAGAGAGGGACAAAAAGTACTAAGCCAACGCGTTTCCACAGCGCGTTTTCGGTCAGAGCCAGAAACGCAGGTGCAGAGCAGTGAGAGGCGCTTGAAACTGCACCGGCAAGTTTAAAAGTCTGGATTGCATTCTTATTATGGACCATACATATGCCGCGCCACAGGAGAAGAAAACATCGTCGTGTAGATTACAGAAAACAAGAGTTAATGTCGGGGAAGCTTTTTCTAGGTGGAAAGAGCTAATGCTTGATAAAGATTTCAAAAGAGACGCTGAAGTGGCCAGTTTTCTTCTCGACAGGTAAGTCAGTGTTACAATCTATATTATAATATTTTTTTATATCTAACAATGCATATAATTCAGAAAATATAACGAATAAATTAGACATAACTACTAATTACAATATTTCATGTTTTCCACAGTCAGTAATTCATACTGTAACATTCGTTTGTTAGTTGTCATGTTGCAGTTTGTTTGAAATAACACACCTGTTCACCTGAAGGAAAACTCGACGAAGTGCTATTAGAAGACATCCTGTCAAAGCTTTTTGGTACATATCGCCTACCGTAGATGCAACGCGCATTTGAAAAAGCGAGGCGCTGGAGAGCAAAATTAGTTTGAATGCAAAATACAATTTCACCACTGGATGGGAGTAATTCCTACTTAGTGTCCCTTTAAGATTAGTGAGTGATTATCTGTTTTTCTTTTATTATTCGATTAACATTATTAACATAAATGCACGTATCCATTATATTAATGCACATCCAGTATTTCTCAACTGTTGTTGTTCACTTAAGATGTAACCGACCGTATATCAAGTGAACTCGATTTGGTATTTGTGAGCTGTCTGATAGACGGCTTCCTTCTGTGCATGCTCCAGGTGTGTGCGCGCGCAGAGACGATCTATGGCAGCACGCGATTAGCTACAGCATTGAGATCTCTTTCGCACAGTCTTGCACTTTAATATCTTAAAACCTGTTTGTTTAGCCTTAAAACACATGAGGTTTACCGGATCCATCAGAAGGTGTTGAAGTTTAAAAGTATGAATGGATTGCATTACTTGTCCATGGAAGATAATTTATTTCGTGCAAAAATTCATATAATTATACGAATGAAGATCCAGTTTTTAAAAAGTGTTTGTTGAAGTTCAGTTACATGAAACTTGTTTTATTTGTGTACCATTTCACATATTTGTTCTAAGACATTCCAAGTGTATTAGCCTTCTAATAATTTTCTTTAGACTTTAACGAGAAATTGTTGGAGAAATTTGTTGACTTACATAATAAGCACAAATGTGCTTGTCCTTGATTTTCTACTGATTCTCTCACAAGGAGCTTTTTATGATTGTTAGAAGTCATAAAGTTCTTTCACTTGATTTCATTCTAAATAAAGAACACGATTATCTTGCCCTGTTTCTCTCTGTCTCTCTCTTATCAGTGTGTGAAATGGATCAAGTGACATTCTGTTGCCATGCAAGCCGCGAGTCTCTATTCACAACTATTTTCTTCACAACTATAGTACTTAAGAAAAGGGAAATAAATAGTAACACTTTAACATTGCTTTCAGCAGCACTGAAAGATTAGAAAATTACACTAATTAAAATTTCTATGAATTACCGTACAGCAGCTAATTATTATTATTATTATTATTATTATTATTATTATTAGTATTGTTATTGTTGTTGTTGTTGTTCCCAGTATTAAAGACAGGTTGTGTGCATTATAAACAAGCCAAAATATTGAGCAGAGATTTGAATATTTGATTCAGGTTTTGGTTCTGCTCGAACAAAGTTGAATGATGTATCGCTTCATGATGAGAAAAATGTATAGCAATTTATCACTTTTTTATTAGAGCTGTTACCACATTAATGCACGCATGCACCACTGCACAAACTCAGACGCTGATATGGGCTCTGTTTAGGCCTCCCAAATGTTTCTCAGGACTAAATGACTTCACTTCTCATTTTCACTATGATAAATCCAATATCCTTCGGTCTCAAATTTGACCTGCCTCATTCTCTCCTTCTCTCTCTCTTTCTCTCTCTCTCTCTGTGCTGTGGTTAGTATTGATGAAGTGAAGTTCCAGTGGAAGTCTCAGTTCCACAGCTGGCTTTCTTACATGTTGGACTTGAGGAATCAATTTAACGACTATGCCTCTTTCAGAAAGCAACAGTGTGAAAACCTTTAATGTTTGACCACATTTTATCCTAAAAAAGCCCATGCAGTGCACTTTGCTACTTCACTACTTCACAAAGCTTCAGAAAGCCAAAGCCCATAGAAATGTATGGAGGAAAGTGCTTCTGTGGGTTCTATATCTTCACAACTTGGTACCTTTTTGCTTCTTTCGGGCCTTGTCTGGCAAAGAATTGCTTTGGAACTCAAAGGGTTCTTATTGAGGTACTTAGGTAAGTGAGTTTAAGTGATGCAAGAACATTTCTAAGTCACTCCAGCTCTATCTATCTATCTATCTATCTATCTATCTATCTATCTATCTATCTATCTATCTATCTATCTATCTATATATATATATATATATATATATATATATATATATATATATATATATATATATATATACATCTATTACTGCGATAAGAACCTAATGAAAATCATTGAGAAAAATTAAATTCTCAACAGCAGAAGGATGCATTACAGAAAAAGTTCAACAGCAGAAGGATGCATTACATGTATTTCACACATTTTTTATTTTATTTATTAAATTTATTAAAATATTTCTTAATGGCCAATAAAATGATCTTTTGTTCGATTGGTTTGGTAAAGTGTGTGACTGTTGAGTGCTGCACTTTTAAACAGTACTATTTTTGCAGTCTGATTATATTTAATGCTGAATATTTTTTCATCATTTGCTTGAGGCTTGTTCCTTGTTTGTTATCAAAACAGTAAATTTTAATACTTTCCCTTCTAATTAATGTAGTTGAGTGAATATATAGAATTAAATATGAATGAAGGTGGAAAATGCATTTTATGATGTAACTCAGGACAAATTGAGTATTTTTAACACAGAGCTTCCTTCAAACAGTAATAAACCACAGTGTTTACACGGCACATTTTTGGTGCTTTAAATAAGTACTTCTACAGTGGAAAGAAAGATGAATACTATTGTTGCAACAACATGATGCTCATATTATATAATTGGTTACTGTAATAACTAAATCTGTGGCAGATTTCATGTAACTTTTTCTTTCTTTTACTTTCTTTTTTTGGGGGGATACTAATCACTGAACATTCGGTCACAATTACTGTTACTGTTTGTTCTTGTTGGCTAAACAAAATGTAATAAATGTCTTACTGTTAGTGTACATATTCTTACCTTGCAAATATTCTCTTACCTTTAACCAGGGTCTGAAATTGGCACTCATTAAGCCTTGAATGTGAATATAATTGGCTTTGCCACTTGAAAAAGTATGTAATGCACTGTTTATTTTCTGCTGAATTGAATGATAATTGTACTCTTGCAGATATAAATGATGTGCTCTATTCAAGGCTGTCGACTACTAAGGGAAATATCTGTCGTGACTCAAGCATTTTAGCTTCTGTAAATTTACATTCAGATGCTTCTAGCATGCCTAAAGTAATTTTCTAGACCTCCATGTGGCAAATATTCCTCTCATTAGGCCTTCAGAACAAAAATATGAGGAACAAAATCACAATGGGGCGTCAGGTTGTTGTGACAGGTGCATTTTCATTGATAGACGGAGAATGACTCATCTTGTATACCTGAAACTGAGACACAATGACCTGCAGCACAAATGTGCTAAAAAAAAAAAAGAAATACAAAAAACACTAAATAATTCAGTTGTCATAGAAACAAAATGTATTATCTGTATTAGTTATGTTTTCAGTTTGTCTAGGTTTTTGGAAATAAAACAAACCCATAACAAAGACAGTGGTAATAAAGTATGTCAGTTGATAACACCACTCAACACCTCCACCGCTCAATCACAGCGAGCACCTTCACTTGAGTTCTAGCGCATGCACCGGATTAATCATCAATCAACTCACCACATAGAAGTCTAACCCACTCTAACACTCTAGTGTGGGGGTCGAAATGAACAGGCTAGTTTGAATGGGCACAGTAGCATATCATTTTATTAAACATATAAGTTCAAAAAGGGGATTTGAGAACACAAATGCACTACAACTTGAGCAAGAAGACAAACAGAATTGTGTCGGTACAGTCAATTGAAATAAGTTCAATGTTTGAAAATATACAGTCAATGGAGCAAAGAGAAAACACAATCAGGCCTGTTGGCCTCTTAAACAATTTTAATGTAAAATAATTATGTTCCCCAAACACAGTTTGTTTCCTTGAGTTCATATTTGCCCTTCTATTACCCTTACAGGGAGGGGGGAAACATATATATCAGAGAGTACCCATCAACAGGAAACAACAACAACAACAAAACCATTCCTCTTTTACTACCTTTAAAAAAATTCAGGCTTTAAATCAACATTATTTCTCTCTGCTCTGTCCTCTGTAAAATGGCTGCTTCTTCTTTCTTAATTATTTCACTCATCACTGAGAAGCTCCCTCTAGTGGAGTTTAGTAGTAACATTAGCACACACCTCGCATGCCATCTTTGTCTGGTTTCATTTCAAGCAACGGACTGTTTACCTGATCCCAGCATTTCTAAGTTATTCACCAAATGGCCTGTAGCCAGTGTTTCTCCAAGCTCCTGTGTCCTCGTGTTTCCCCCAGTCTGTTTCTATCACGTGTATACCTTCTCCTGGTCTCTCGTCGACATCAAGATGAGGTGTGTGTGCTCTTCATCTATGGTCTCCCGTCAACCTGAAAGACAGTAAGCACTCTTATTTCAGTGCTCATCCATTCATCCTGTGCCATATCAGCTTTATTTACCACCATCTGTTGTTTGCAGCAATAAATTATTTAAACTGCTATCTGTCCTCCTATGTTATTCTGTTATACCTTGCTCTCATTTCCCAGACCTCTTACCATTTAATATAAATAGATATATTTTTATAACATTTTATATCTGTATTTGTAATTTACTGGCATTACAAAAATTATTTATTAAAAATGTATGCAAATAAAATGAATAAATAAACCAGGTAACCGTGATTGCAACTCATTTTCATGCATGTGGTATGCAATGCTATATATATATATATTATTATTTTTAAATGTTGAAATTGAGATTCAGCAAATAATTCTGGATTCAGATAGAGGAAGAACACTTCAATCAAACAAGCAGTAGCCAATTCCAACTTTAAGCCACATCCTGTCAGTTTCTGTTTCTTTATTTTAATTTTTTGGCCCTACAGTGGCCTAGTTACAGTTAAGACTCCAACTATCTAGAACCACCAAACCATCAATGGAGCTCCATCTATTGTCCCTGCTCTTAAAAGCCTCTTCCTCTTTTTCCTTTTTGATCCCCCTTGATCACCAAACTGACATTTTTGCCAAGCCAGCTTAAAGTTTGCAAAGGAACCTTCTCTTCTAGCTGCAGATTGTGTTTTGATGTGTCTGCAGAACTATTGTGACATCAGCACTCACATCAAGTGCCACTTCTCACTGTCTGATTATTCAAAGATCACAGTGCTGAAATAAACGTGTGTATTTATGAAACAAACTAATCTGATCACGTCGCATTGTGTTGTGTGACGTTTGAGCCGTCTGCAGTTGCTAGTTTGTTTTTTGGCAGAGTGTCCTTGAACTCACCCTTCCTGCTGATAATACGAAGAAGCCACAAGCATTTGGCAAGTAACACTGAGAGTTTAATAGTCGAACAGATGGAGTTTGGGGTCTGAAATGCCATAGTTGTCCATTTATGCACTAATTATTTAGGGACGCTACTCGACTGACCTTTTCCAAAGCATTTGGTTAAAGGTGGCACTGTGTTCTGTTATTGAAGGCCAAAAAAGAGCTCCTCAAATCAAGACAAAAGAAAGCAAAGCACTGTGTAATAACAGCGGGTGCCCTCAATTATGAAATTATTGGCAATTTTTTTAAACGGATGAGAAAATGGTCACACTTTGGAGATTAATTTATAATATGAATTTGAAAAATTCAGAAATGAGACACGTTTGTGATGATTATGTTAAGCTGAAGTTACATAAGCAGAACTGTACTGTAAAATGAAACGTATATATTTCAGAGAAATGTAGCATTACTTGCTAAGCAATGGATCGTCTACAGTGAATGGGTGCCATCAGAATAAGAGTCCAAACATCTGATAAAAACTTCTACAATAATCCACAAGCAATCCACACCACTCCAGTCCATCAGTTAATGTCTTGAGAAGCAAAAAGATGTGTTTGTAAAAAAATAAAATAAAAAATAAAATAAAATAAATAAATAAAATCAAGATATTTTTAACCATTTTAATCTCACTGGTCACAATAGTGGCCATAAAAAAGGGTTTTCATTTATAAAGCTCTAAAAACCTTACTGATTGATGTCATTGTGGACTTCCTGCAAATATGGAACAAATTAAGGGTCTCAAGTAAATATGGGCGGCTTCACATGATTAGTGCAAATTGCATATGACCTTGAGAAGATGATGGCTGCATCAAAGCTCCAAAACTAAAGTCTAGTAAAGTGTCTTAACATAAATCTATGACAAAGATTTTTGGTACACATGATCTTTTGTTACGCGTGTGGTGTGCAAAACAAAGCACAAGATGAAGGAGCATAATCAACAAAGAGTTACTTTAATAATCCACAGGACAGAATGGGCACAACAAAACACAAACACAAATGATAACAGACAAAGGAACATAGTGGAACACAGCCTTATGTAATAGAAACTTAACTGAGAGAACTGAAACAGGTGTGGAGCTAATTAAATCAAAAACCATGGAAACAAACAAGGCAGGAGAATGGAAACACAGAAAACTAAACTAAAACAGATCATAACGTAATCTTTAGGGTGTCTAGTATTTATATATGCATTCACATATATTTAGTTTTGTTGAGTGTGGTCATAGAATGAAACATGTTGATGGTCACAATAGTGACCGGTGAGATAACAGTGAACTTAGGTATGCAATATTAATACTATTGCATTAGATTGTGTAAATGACAATAAAATGTTCCAATGACAAAATATTGCACTGAATTAAAAATTCAAATGTTACACAAAAATGTACAAGAATGATGTTGCAATACTCGTAGCATTAATATACAAATTGTGTGTTATATTTTACAAAAAAAGTAACAATTTTAAAATGTGGTGATTGAATTTGTACTTGTTTTATCTCAGTGTTCCTATCAATGTTGTAAGAGATTTTTATGCATAATAGTAACCCTAGAATGTGATCAAACAGTTTAACATAGCTGGGCTAAGACATCTAACCATTTTTGACTGAAAAAATATGTTATTTCAGTACACACATTATCCCCAGGGTCACAATTTTGACCAAACATAAAACCAAATTTTTCACACACTTTTCCAAATAAATGTAAAAAAAAAAAACATATTCTTGATTATTTCAAAGGGTTACTAATGACCATGGCCCAGTTCCCCAAAACGCTCTTATCGCTAAGTAGTTCTTACCCTCTCTCTTAACCTTATGGCATGATTCCAGACACGTTCGTACGCTAAGTATATCTTCTGTAAGTCATACTTTCGTAAGGTTGGTCTGGACCATTCGTAATCTCTCTCTTAGCATTATTTGAGCTCAAGACGATACTGTACAGCAGTCTTTAGAAATCAGCGAAGCGAAGTACAAGTCAAACTATGGTATGACAACAATGATTTTATGTTATGGACATTTTAAGACTAATAATAAAATATGTTCAGGCCTATTTACGAAGTTGACTTTATGTGGTATCAGAATTAATATGGTGGTAATTAGCCTTTTTCGTAATGTAATTAAAGCGAATTGGCAATCACTTTTGATAATTAAAATCTGGCAAACAAACGTGGCGCGATTTTGCTTTAAGCCTTAGAGTCCAGCTGCTTGCAGCGCTACTTTTTTTTTTTTTTTTTGCTTCATCGAGGCCGTGGGAGAGGGCTACGGGCTAATCAAGACCTCGGTGTGGAGGTGCGTCCACACTGTCACCAACGCCCTTCTGCACCATGCCGGGATTACATCCTGGTAGATGGCACACTCATTCCTATCGCCAATCCATCAGTGATTGATCAGGCGTACATATCGCAAAAGGATACGCGGCCATAAACGTGCAGAATATAGTGGTCCATAGGGATGTGATCTCTGACCTGGTGGCAAATTCCAGAAAAACTTCAAGTTCCCTTGACGAGAGGCTTGGTGCCCTTTTTTACGTTGCTTCCCCAGCATATTTGTATCTAACTCTCTCTCTCTCTCTGTTCATTGTAGATAGGTTGCTTTTTATTAAAAACATAAACCAATTGCAATCAATACCGCATTAAACAGAAGTAACTGCAGCTGCTTGCCAATCAATTCTGATTGTAAAGTACCTTACCATTAATATAAAAGTGTATTATATCATTTTTAGAAGTCTTTAAACCCATGTCAGGAAGCGGCACAAGTGGCACAACGGGATGGGGGAAGATTAGCGAGGGATACACGGTTCGTCTAACCGTCAAAGCATATGGTGTGAACATATTACTGACCATTTGATAATTTAATTTATAGTCTATATTCTACTGATAACTTAAACTATGTTAAAATTAACGTTACTGTAATAATACGAGGAATGTTTCATTTGCATAGAACGTGTTGTCTTTCTTAACGCTGTATTGCACCTTCGCGTGAAGTGGAAAATCGATTCATGAGCAATCGATGCCAACTAATTCAGCACCCTGACTTTGGACAGCGCTCTTGTTACGTTGGACGTCTTAAAAAGCTTCCTAAGGGACACTTCGGGGAACACACTTAGGAACATAAACAACTTTGGCAAGATATATCTTTCGAGGTCTTCTTAGCGCGCTAAGAGTGAGCGTTATCGGGGAACCGGGGCCATTTCATTTGGATCATTTGGATCATTTGGATATTTTCATGTCTGGGAAAATTCAGATTAAATGGGAATTTCAAAACTCTAAAATAATATCACTTTCTCCAAATGAAAAATGAATCTCTTCTTAATCAGGAGAGAAATATGTACAGATCAAGCACAGTTTACCAGAAAAAAAAAAGACGAAGGGTTTAAATCTGTTGCTGGATTTTGATGTGAGAGAACTACAATGGATTTTTCATCACTGGGGGAATCAATATTTTGGATTAAAGATTCATATTTAATCCGGAAACAAAAGTTTGAAGTAAAAAATGTTTAAATTATTTATATATATATATATATATTTTGTTTTTTTACAAGCATGCTGCTTTTCACTTCACAATACATTTATTGATGGACTGGAGTGGTGTGGATTACTTGTTGATTATTGTGATGTTTTTATCATCTGTTTGGAGTCTCATTCTCATTCTGGCACCCATTCACTGCAGAGGATCCATTGATGAGCAAGTGATGGAATGCTACAATTCTCCAAATCTGTTCTGATTAAGAAACAAAGTAATCTACATCCTGGATGGCCTGAAGGTGATTAAATGTTCAAATGTTAAACAGATCTGTTTAGGAACGTGTTCAGGCTGTGTTCTAAACCCTAGAGAGTCACCTGGCTCTCTGCTATCTAGCTGTCTTCTAAGGCTGCTTCCTGACTGAAATGGATCCTCATAAGTGACTGATTTGAACAGCTCTTCATGACCAGCAGCTCTGGTAACAATCATAAATCAGAAAATTAACACTCCTTGTGAGAAGTGTGCAAGAGATTCAACACTCATGCTGCCTTCAACTTCTCCCAGGAAGTTCCTAATTACGAGTTCGGAAGTTATAATTATGATGTGGTGTGCGTTCAAGTGATTTTAGTCCGAGTAAAATGAATGCCTTGGGCAATTTCATACCTTATTTCTGTTTCGCGCTTCCTAACAAAAACAGGTTAGCTTTTTAGCACTAGTGTGGCAGAACGAAGAGGAAAGGATGTGTGTTCAGTGTGAAAATTATGCTTTAGCTGTGTTTTATCATTTCCATATTGCCACAGATAATTATAGGAATGTTGTTGTGCAAACCTGCGGCCTCATACAGTAAGTGTGTGTTTGTGTGTGTTTGTGTGTGCATCTGTGTGCGATTTCTATTGTGTGATGTTATGGCTCTAAGAAAATTCCAGGAAAATTCTCACTGTTAATTACACATTTTAAAGCTTTTATGTGTGCTCAGTACATTGATTTGTGACTTTATAGGCAGCATCATAGTTGATTCTTATAGATTCTTACATCAACATGTTACTAAGCAAACATATAATCTCATAAACTATGATAATCACAAGCAATGGATGATTTATGTATTTTTAAATTAATTAGATTGAACAATGTTTAGTTTTGAAATAAAATATGACTTATAATCTAAATTCATCTTATTTGCTTGTAGTTTATGAGAGTTTGGATCAGTTGTGTACAAAATTATTAGAAAATGTTTAATTTTATACATTTTTACCTATGTCATGTGTGACCATAAATAGTTAGTTTTTGAAAACTCACACATTTTTATTTTATATTATTGGTTAACATGCCATTTGAATTGTTCTGATCTTTAATCAGAACAATTCTGTCGTTATTTCTATATGATTTAGATTTTGTATTTTGTTTTTTTTTCTTATTAGGTTACCAGCTGATTGCTGGGCTGTTTTTTACTGTCATTCTGAGCAAATTTGTGAACCCTGATTATAATGAGGCAATTGTTCAGCATATGATCTTCATGAGGTCAGTGTGTTCAGAACTGATACAACAGCCGCCTGTAGGATTCTCCTCAGCACATTTATTCCATCTCATCAGTCACAAACAAACACACACCTGCATCTCCCACCTCTGGAGCACAAACCCATTCTGTTTGCAGATTTCCACAGAGACCGGCACCACACAACATGGGCAAAACCACTGCTGGGTTTCTAATTACACTGTTAATTGCAATCCAGAGTGGGGATGGATTTAGTTTGAGTCTTTTTTTTTTTTTTTTGTGTGTGTGGTTGCCCTCTTTTTTTTGTTCTCAGCATTCCTCAAGAGAGACCAACGAGCTCTCAGGTCTAGTTTTTGAACCTGTATAAAGAACTAATTTATTGAATGATTCCCTGTAAGAAGGTCTTAATAGGTTGTTGTTGACATACACTACTGGTCACAAGTTTGAAATAATTATGATTTTTAAAATTAAGTCTGTTCTGTGCACCAAGGCTGCATTTATTGGATTAAAATACAGTAAAAAC
The DNA here is from genome assembly GCF_003368295.1 of Carassius auratus. Classification (NCBI taxonomy): domain Eukaryota; kingdom Metazoa; phylum Chordata; class Actinopteri; order Cypriniformes; family Cyprinidae; genus Carassius; species Carassius auratus. The sequence continues at coordinate 203,527 of NW_020527939.1, forward strand.
AGTAATACTGTAAAATAATAGTACAATTTAAAATAACTGTTTTCTATTTGAATATATATTTTAAAATGTAATTTATTGCTGTGATCAGTAATAAATAGATTAATAACATCCATTATTGATAAATGATTTCTGAAGGATCATATGACCCTGCAGAGTGGATTAATGATGCAGAAAATTAAGCTTTGCATCACAGGAATACATTACATTTTGCAATATATTCAAATAGAAAATGTATCTTTCAATTTTACTATAAAAAATAACAACAAAATTTAAAACAAATGGCTTATACTGTATTCTTGTTTAAATAAATGCTGCATTGTTGCACCTGAGAAACTCCTCAAAACATTTGTTTTAAAAAATCTGGAGTAATTAGTCAAGCTTCGAAAGGTAAGTGTCATTATTAATATTGCTCATGGCTGAAGTTAGTGCTCTGTTGGATCACCAGCTTTCACTCATGTTGCATCAAATCACTATCTCTCATTGAAAATGCATGACTTCTGTTTGCTTTTGTGAAAGGACTTTTATGCTGTCTAGAGTTCGTCCAAGCTGATGGACCTCAGAGAGCTTTCCTCGCCCATGAACCCAACAATCCATCGGAATGGATCAGAAATGGCATGGCAACATACACTAAAAGCTGACCTCTGCTGTCATGGGCCATTCAATGTCACATCGAATGAAAGAGAGATACACATCAGCCGAGAGAAAGCAACGGGTTTATCTTCAGGTTCAGCCAGGCTGGGACGTGGAAACATATGGTGCTGGAGAAAAAGAAATCAGGAGGACTCTAATGTGATTGTTTAAGGTACATTGAACAACTTGTGACAATTCTCACAGCTCATGTATTCATTCATTCAGTGTCTGTTCTTCACTTGGTGATAATTGTTTGAATTGGTGCAGCAAATGTTATTGCTTTTTTGTACGCAGGGAGATTAATTCATCCAGTGTTCCCCAATGTATGAGTGGGTGTCTATTTCTCATATGTATTCTTAATTTCAACTCTCTCTCTCGGGCTCCATTTCCTTTTCCTTCTTTCAGTTTGATTGCCTCTTATATCGTCTTTGTGTATCTTTTACTATCTGTCTCTTACATTTTCTGATTTCTAAAGCATATAAATGTATTTGAGAAAAAGAGCTGTGACACTGAACAATGTATAGATGCTGAAAATTCAGTTTGATCACATAAATAACATTTTAAAATATATTCAAATAGAAAACAGTTATTTCAATTAGCAACAATATACTACTGTGTATATGTATATAAACACGGGTGCACATAAGTGGTCCGCAGGTCTACATGCGTGACCAAAATAAAAAATGCTTTATATAAATATATTCTGACAGTGCATTTGCTTTCCGACATGGTTGACAGCTGTTAATACACAATTACCATTTTAGATCACAAACTGTACTATAAGTTTTATTTTCAACCTGAATGTATAAATCTAGGCTATGCCATGCTGTTTTTAAAGCACAATGCAAAACTGTGACACTCATCCACTGAATCTGTCCAATTCTTTAAGATTTTTGTCAACTTTTAGTAGTCAGTATCATATAGATGACCTTTTAAATGCATGTTGAACAATGAGAGAATGAGAGAGACAAAGTGTCAAATATGGCTTTGAAACCCTAAATTGTGATTTTAATTATAACAAATTATTATATGACCTTTTGTAGGTCTCGTGTTGCCTCTATTGATAATTTCAAGAGAAGAAGCATAAGCTGTGCACTGTCATTGACTGACTCTGATCTGCACTTCATTAAACTCCATTAGCAAACACACATGTGCTGTCACACTCGGGATGAAGGGTACACATTTGCATGCTCACAAATACACTGACAGCTAAGAGAGATATGAGCAGAATTCTTCCTTCCTCCTCAAGGAAGAGGAGGGTAGAGGAGAAACGGCTGGTAATCAGGGAGGAGGAGTGTAAGCATAGATTGTGGAAGTGGAGAGGAGAGAGTCCTCCTCGGCGGGCCACGCACCTCATCATTTGCAGGGCAGCATTGAACACTCGGGGGTCTCGCTTGAAGACCCGTGTGATTGGGTTGATGAGAGGGTTTTGTTGCTTTGGAGAGGCAGCATGCCACTGCCTGCTGTAAGAAAGATTATTTCCCATGACTGCCTTCTAACACACACTGACACTTATGAGTGTTTCAGACTATGAAAAGATACTGGTGCAGAGATACTGAGGTAAAGAGTAGTAGTGCGTTGTGCTTGTCTTAATTGTGTCATTTTTAATGTTAAAGGAAAAATCCATGCAAAAATGAAAATGCTGTTAACATTTACTCGCCTTCATGTCATTCCAAGCCTGTATGACTTGCTTTCTTCAGTGAAACACAAAATAATATATTTTTAAGAATGTTGGTAACAGTTTCATCTCCCATCACCTTCCATAGTGTAAGGAAAACAGATCAATTTAGCTCAAATGGAATCATTTAAGATTTTAAAGGGGATTTGAACAGAATCACTGTTTCACGGCTGATCACTGAGACAGCCAGCGATTCATTGAACTAGTCTTATAACATCAACTCTGCAATGGATATTAATATCCAAAGTATAGTGAAAACACTATAATTAGCACAGTAACAAGATCGGCAGTTTAAGACATTAACTTGTAAGCACAAAACACAAGATATTTCTCTTTTTGTTATAAATAAGGCTTTATTAGATAAATCTAAGACATATAAAATTATCTAACACATAAGCACATGCACTCACAAATTCACACAAGTTACAGGAAGATAGAGAGTTAGGAAATAATGAGTTTAAGAGAATGACAATGTAGAATCCCAAGTTTACAGCAATACATGAAATTGCATAGACATGAACTTGAGTTCAGTGAGGTTAAAATTATATTAAGTACGCTAGTACAGATCAGAGTCTGGAGGAGTTACTTGCTCTCCTGTGTAAAAGGGGGTTCCCTTTGTTGTTGTTGAAAAGGGGGTTTCCCGAGGTTGATGACTGGCTGAAAGTTCAGTAGTCGCTGAAGTGAGGTCTTGGGAAGCTCGTGGTTCTACTTCGTCTGAAGATACAGAGTTGTGGGCTGGCTGAAGTTTTATGGTGAACACTCGAGGTCAGACTCCGAGACACAGCGTTACAAAACTTAACTCAGAACACAAAACTCTCAACGGAAAACAAAAGAAACTAAGGTAAAAGAACAGAAGTAAAGTCTGATGAGACGAGGTGGTGTTTCTTCTCACCGTGGCTAAGTATCAGCAGGCGTACATGCAGAAACACGCTGGAACAGCACTCAAAGAATGATAAAAGTGATGACTAAAAGCAGCAGCTGAAAAGCAAAAGCTAAAAGCAGGCATGACTAATAGCAAAAGCTAAGAAGCAAAAGCTAAGAGCAAAATTTGATGGTGTCCTGAGTATTTAAACTGGCCTTTTTGCCACATCAAATGTTGTCTTGACCAATTCGATATTCTCTTTGCTCGGGGTATCATAAATCATATGTTATCTTATCAAGCACGTGGTCAGATTTTTTCCGCTCTTGCAGGGTATAATTTTGGAAAGGATATAATACATTTGACAAATAACTGATGGTCAGAAACGTTTCAAGCAAGCAGATTCAAACATTTACATACTAAACATAAATATGAATCACTGAGCTATTCAATAGTTATTAAAAAGACATACACAATAAGTGATTAGAGACCTGATAATGAAATGTGGTTAAATATATAATATGGAGTCGTCAATGGACTGGTATTCATTTAGAAGTCTTTTTGAGTTCATTTTGGTGCATCTACATCTGTAAAAGACAGTTTCTCTGCCATTCCTTGATATAAGGACGCTTTATGGAGACCAGAGGTTAAAAGGTCCCCTTAAGAATTTCAGTCTGATTCTTGTCTTCTATCGTGGGTTTACATGTGATGGTCAGGCTGTGCATCTCTTTGACCATCAATCTGGATTACTTGCCCCAAATCTGACAATCTCTTCTCCGAATTTAAATTTCATGCAGCATAGAGAAAAGAAAAAAAATGTGGAGAAAAAAATCCAAAACCACTCCAAAACCCTGGCAACCACCTAGCAACACACTTACAACCACTCCAACATCCTGCCAGGGAAAGCAGGTAAGTGTCACTAACATTTTTGTACTCATATAGGTACTTACGTCTTTAATAATTTTGCTGCATTTTGGAATATTGGAAATATATCATGCAAACACTACAAATAAGCATTAAATGAATTAAACAAGTATGCTTTTGCATGACTGGTTGAATCATTTACTAACTCTGTTTGCACAAAGTTTGTCCCATATATCACTGTAACACATTTCACAAATAGGTAAAAATTTAACCCGGATGCTTTAATTTTGTAATTAAAATGAAGCCTTAATTTGTACTTTGAAACCCCTACGGCTTGCTTGCCTCCTTAGCTTCCGTTGTAAATGCATTATTGTGTTCATTTGAACAAACTAGTCAAAATAATTTCTTAGCAGGAACCGTGGCAAATAGCTTATTTTTTAAACTCTAAATATTTATTTAAATGCTCGCTGCAGTTTGCACAGTTAGAATAGCGTGGGAGGATGTATACAGGTGAGCAGTATATTCATGTTCCATTTGCACACAGTGTCATTTGTTACTTTTTTATGATGTCTGACGCAAATACATTGTGTTCAGGTCTGAATATTTTGTCATTTTGTTTATCAGGCCAAGGTCGTCTGCAGTTGTTAAAATCACCACATCAACCCACAGCAAGCATTTATTTTATTTATTTATTTATTTTTTTTGCATCCAATAGCTTGCATACATGGAATAAAGCAAAATATGAAGACTATAAACAGGAGAGAGTTGAAGAGGGCCAACTCGCAGGATTATGATTGTCATGCTGTGATTAATTTTGTTTACTGTAATGTAAACCATCCTCAGATCTAAGGGCATCTGTTATTTCTTAGGGGGTTCTTTTGGATAACTTTGGAAGCATGAAAACTATCGAGTGAGGCAGGTGACAAACTCTTTCGCTCCGCCCACAATGCGAGGCCACTGTGAGTAGAACTGAGGGAAAAAAAATTGCAAGAGAGGGTGAGGAGAGGACAGGATGAGCTGGTGTCCTAAATGAATATGTACATTAATTATCGTGTTCCACATTATATTCCATAGAAAGTTTATATAGTAGTCTCCATTTGCTGTGTTTTATTGGTTGTAGTTTACTCCCTTATAAGTTCTTCATGTGCCTAATATGCTTATTTATTTAGTATATATATATATATATATATATATATATATATATATATATATATATATATATATATATATATATATATATATATATATATATATATTTTTTTTTTTTTTTTTTTTTTTTTCAATGTACAAACTTTTTTTTTTTTTTGCCTTAGATCATAGTATGGAAAGTTGTGATTTATCTCAGATTATAGCCTTGGACTCTTTATTTAAGTATTTTATTCTTGAAATCCCTGCAGAGAAAATCCAAAAAGGTTGAGCTGGGCTGCCAAAATAAAGCCGCTGGATCCAGTTGTGGCTGGTGATTTAGTAAAGATAGAAGCGTCATGACAACAAAGTGGGGATCCAATAGCAGGCTTTATTAAAAGAGCGTAGTCAGGGCAGGCAGGGTCAGATACCAGCAAACAATAACATCCAAGGCACAGACAAAAGAATAATCCAGCAAGATGGGCAATGATCAGGGCAGGCAGCATATCAATCGAAATCAAGGTAACAGTCCAAGGTTCAAAACACAAAAAAGGCAAAGTTTAGGAATATGGAAATACGGAAGGGCTAGAATAATCATTATGGAAAATGGAGTCCAGGGTGAAGTGGCAAGAGTCTGGAATCGAGTGCCCTCTAATGAAGCTCACGGACACGCCAGCTAGAGATTGTGACATGAGGACAAAAATGTTTTCCATTTGCATTCCATAGTATTTATACTATAATTTTTAAAGCAATTTAATAATAATAATAATAATAATAATAATAATAATAATAATAATAATAATAATAATAATAATAATAATAAATGTTTGGCATGTAATTTGACTTAAAATCAAACAATTCATGTATCAGAGTTATTGAATTAGAAAACTGAATTGGTATACAGATCACATATGTAACATAAGTAATATTTGTTGTAATGAATACTGTAAACCGACTTGAAACAGTTTGCTCTGCAAAATCATTTTATCAAGGCTGTATGAGAGCAGATGTTTATGTGGGAAGTGCATCATGTGCATTTTTACACTGACATACAGCTTCCTCTCTGTCAATCCTCATCTTTCTCTAGGGCTTATGAATTCCTAAACCACCCTCAGCATCAGCCCATATCTCTTACACTCTCATGCACTTTACTTCTCTCTCATACACCCCTCATCTGTCACTCATCACCAACTATCACACCCTGAAGTCTTTTACGGAGAGACACTGATCTCTAATCAGCTTAAATGCATTTTTGCATCAAAATATTAATTCAACATATTAAGTCTGAGGAGCAGTTGAAGCTCTGACCCGGGACATTTTTTCCTCTTTTCAATTCAATTAAAGTTTATTTGTACAGCACTTTTTATGATACAAATCATTGCAAAGCAACTTTACAGAAAATTACGTTTCCACAATATTTAGAAGTAGCTTATAAGTGGTGATCAGTTTATGTGCATACGGCAGGAATTTTCAGAAAATGTAATACACCACATAGTCAACCAAATGATGAACACTATTAACATGTAAATCCCGTGGCAAAACAGAGAAACAAATAGAGACATCATTAGCGTAGCTGCTTTTCCAACAGAGTAAAATGAATCAGTTTAACCCAAGCTAAAGAATAATAATGTGCATTTGATCAGATACAAAGTTCTGCAGTTACAAATTATGAGATGCATTATTTGAATGCTTGGTGAAAGAGATGAAACTGAGAGAGTATGTCTGAACCCCGGATATTAAAAGGAAGGCTCTTCCAGAGTTTGAGTGCCAGATGCAAAAAAGCATTTTAGTATTAGTAGACTTTGCATTTTGTGACCTTAGGGAGCATGAGCTAAACCATTAAGGGCCTTATAGGTAAGAATAATTTGTAACTGATACGGAACTTAATAGGTGGCCAGTGCAGAGACTGTAAAATTGGGGTAATATGATCATATTTTCTTGACCTCGTAAGGACTCTAGCTGCTGCATTTTGGACTACCTGTAGGTTGTTTATTGAAGATTCTGGACAACCACCTAGAAGTGTGTTACAATAGTCCAGTCTAGAGGTAATAAATGCATGAACTAGCTTTTCTGCATTAGAAACAGGTCACATTTTGTAGCTTGGCAATGTTTCTAAGATGAAAATTCTGTTTTTGTAACATGGGAAATATGGTTTTCAAAAGACAAGGTGCTGTCTAATATAACACCCAGATTTTTACCCAGATTTTTACCAGGAAGTAACTGTATATCCGTCTAATTGCAAATCTATGAGATTTCAGTGTACTGTTTTCTTCAAGTAAGTAATATCTCTGTCTTATCAAAATTTAACTGGAAAAGATTATTGTTCATCCAATCTTTTACATTTTTAACAACACTCTGTTAGCTTAGATAATTTAGAAGTTTCATCTGCTCTCATTGAGATATGTAGTTGACTATCATCAGCATAACAGTGGAAACTAATCCCATATTTTCTAATAATATTACCAAGGGGCAACATATATATTGAAAATAGAAGAGGACCTAGGACAGATCCTTGTGGCACTCCATATTTTACTGGTGATTAAATGCATTCTGAATGTGGAAACTCAGTCTCTGTGCTGCTGTACAGTGATTAGTCTGATCAGTGCCAGAGGGAAGGGTCCAATGTTGTCTAATGATACTGATGCAATGTAATTGCAATTAAAATATATTAATAAATAAAGAAAAGCAACATGGCTAGAGGTGGATCTGTTGTAATTGGATTGGGGTTGGACTAAATGGAATTGTACAGGACGTTGAAAGGCATAGTTGGCCAGCTGGTGATGGGAAATGGTCTTCAGGTGGATGTTAACCAAACTAAACATCTACTTTACACATAGTCCTCTAAACCAGTGGTCCTGGACTGGAGTGGTGTGGATTACTTGTGTATTATTGTGATGTTTTTATCAGCTGTTTGGATTCTGACGGCACCCATTCACTGCAGAGGATCCATTGCTGAGCAAGTGATGGAATGGTGCATTTCTCCAAATCTGAGGAAGCAATAGAATTTCCCTAAAATGTCTGTGCCATTAAACCATGTGTATTATTGTTCATGTTTCTTGTGATATGATGAGAATTGCATGCAAATATATATCTGTGTTTTAGTACATGTGCTTCTGTAGCTAGAAGCATTATTTACATTACATTTTTAATAATGTTCACAAGCAGTTTTTATTTTTTCATTATCTGCTGTACCTAACCAGTACAGAAGTGTTGCTTTGTTACAAGCGCAGTGAGATTTTCAAAGATCAAACGAAGCAAGTTACGGACAGTTAGTTGTGTCTTCTAGATGAGGAGAGACGCTGAGTCTGTTGTTCCATTTTCAAAACTAATTTTTGTGTGCTTACTTTTTCTTTTATTTATTTCACAGCTGCTTTTTCCCTGTGACTTGCTTGTTAATAATTTAAAAGAAGTCAGCAATCAAAGGAACATGCAATTTACTACCTTGTACTGTGGCTCATACATATTCAACAGCTGAGGCGTATTTAGTTGCTGAGTGGGGCTGTGTCACGCTACAAGTCTCGACAAGAAATATAATCAACTTTATTTTTTCCTCCCTCAATCTTTCTGACAGACCACAGTGGAAAACATCACACTCTGCCCTATTTTCATTCCCCTTCTTCTCTCCTTCTGTAAATTCATGCAACTTTTGTGTGGTATTGACCAGTTTCTGACCATGTCTTCAAAGCGTTTCCTTCAAATAGGAACACTAGTGAACCAAACACTCAGTTTACTGCATTTATTTTGCAAAGCCCCACCTTAAAAATGTACCAACCAATCCTATCTTAGCATCTGTTGTCTGTTATATTACTATAAAAGATTTTGCTCTTGGAAGACAATGGTATTTATATGAGATTTTATAGTTTTAAATACATTTTTATAAAAAGGATTACATACAGTAGGAAGGGAATGTGATAGTAGTCTTTCCTCATTTTAAAATCTAGATAAATCCTGAGAAGTTCCTAAAATGAGAACATTTCCAAGCGAACATCAGAAATACCTGCATGTACTAAAGTAAATGTAATGTCATAAACATAATGTTTAGTGACACAGGGGACAGTTCTGTTCACATAATATGATCATTTTAATTGCTTTTGGAAGAGTCCTTTCTTTCTTAAATCACGTGTTAGGTGTTTCACAATCTATGCAGTATTTAATCATGTTTCTGTGTGGTTTAATTACTTATTTAAAGTGAAATGGCAGATAAAAGATGTGCAATGTCACACTTCTTCTCATCAATCTGTCCTTGTCATCATTGCTTTTCAGGTCAAAGTAATAATACAGGTAAGATAAGCAAGCAGTAATTAGAGGGCATAAAATGCCACCAAAACCTGAACAATTTGCAGGAAAGGCCTTGAATCTCTGGCCTGAGGAGGTTTTGTTCTTTTCTACACAGAAAGAATTGCTAGAATGTGTTTTGCGATGCTTGCAACAAAACCTTGTTTTTGCACACATGCTGTAAATCAAGCAGAATGTTTCAGTCTTGATTACCTTTGTCTCCATTGATTCATGTTTACATTTGGCTTTTCTTGTCCTTATTGTAATTAAAGCTATGCACTGTTTATGTATGTATTCACATATGCATGTATTTATTTATTTATTGTGCACATGGTAGTTTAATTAATAAAACCATGTTTTTAGGCAAACACTATGGTGATGATCTACCATGGTATTCTGTGTGGTAACTTGATGTACCATATATATATAACTTGATGTACCATATATATATTGAACATTTAATTGCAAATCTTCTTGGCAAAAAATAAATAAATAAATAACTGGGCTGAAATTATGGTTTGTTTCAATGGAAAAGACAAATTAAGCTATATTTTATAATAATAATAATCACAATGATATTTGATTACAATCCCAGTAATGTCAATAATACTTGTATTTATTATTATTATTATTATTATTATTATTATTATTATTATTATTATTATTATTATTATTATTATTATTATTAATGATAATAATAATCATATGTATCTAATAATTATTATATTCTCACTATTTTAAATATGGATAAACAACTACTTATTTGCAAATTTATTTGCTTGTATTTTTATTTATGCTTATAATTATCTACTTAATGATCTCTCTCTCTCTCTCTCTCTCTCTCTCTCTCTATATATATATATATATATATATATGTATATATTATTATTATTATTATTATTATTATTATTATTACTATTATTATTATTATTATACTTCTATCCTTGGCCATCAACGCAAGGATTTGAATAATCTGGATGAATTTGAATGGAAGGACTTGATTGGACAGGGCTGTACAGTGTGTCTGTTTTCAGCCCCGATCTTTAGTCTGGTTTCCACCGGTTTCTCACAGGCTTCCTTACAAATGACCCCAACCCCACCTCCCGCATCCGTCCATGACCATCAACACGCTGTAATTGACCCAGGGCGTCCTTAATACATATCCCCCTCAGACGCTGCCACTAAAGTGGCTGTAAGAGGCACAGGCTGATTGGGGAATCAAGGCAAGAGCTCCTCAGCCTGCAGTTCGCTGGCACCAGGCTTTAAATGAACCAGCAAGAGTCCTTCTGAGGGGGCCGGACAGCTTTCCTAAAAAGGATGGAGTGGAGAGCGGCCTCCTAATCACAACCTGCCATCGGCTGCAATTCCCAGGGGCAACTGCAATCGGCCCATCCTGAAGACGGCGGCACCACGGCCCAAATGGATGTTTATAAGATGCGTTATGTAGACGCAGCCTCATTTATTCTCCCCTGATTAGAGCTGTCAGGGCTGATTCCTTATGGGCTTTTTTATTTATTTCTGCTCTTCGGAGGGGATGGGAAACTGTTGAGCACAGCATAGGTACCGGTAGCATTTACTCTGAGAATAAAATTGGAATGGGGATTTTAATGGGGGAAAAAGACAGAAAATGACATAAGTTTTGTGTGTGAGAGAAACTCTGGTGGGTTTATATCCATTCCACATGTTGAAATCTGAGACTGTGGTCATTAATCAACATAGTGAAAGGAATCAGAGGGAATTAAACACTTCTGAGCCATCCTGAAACCCTGTCATTCCTGTCAGATATAACCCAGATAACCCAACCATTTGAAATTAGACTCCAAACCCATTTACAGTGAATAAAGACTAGGTTTTGTTGCAGAAACCAAAACCTTTAGTTTCTGAAAAGCAGTGTGAATAAGATCTAGGTTAACAGCTGGTTTTTGTTCCAAGACCTGTATTTTACGCCGAGCATCAAGCAGCAACACAAAATAATATCAAACCTGTATCTAATGCAAATTGCAAATCTATCTATCTATCTATCTATCTATCTATCTATCTATCTATCTATCTATCTATCTATCTATCTATCTATCTATCTATCTATCTATCTATCTATCTATCTATCTATCTATCTATCTATCTATCTATATCTATCTATGTTAATAATAAAGTACTGTGTCACAATTTTGGATCTTAGATTATTCAATAATCAATATCATAAAAAATGCAATTGTGATACTTCAGTATATGATAATATTAAAAGCATCCACATTTTTCTTAATCGTGGTTTGTCATCCATGTGCCATTCAGTTCTCATAGGCACATAAGAAATTGCACCTAGGAAAGCAATATGTGTGAACTGGAATCCAAATGGACATGCATGACAACACTAATCCCAGACGATTCAGACTGGAGAGAATAGCATCAGGAATTTCTGTAAAGGTGAGAGTCTTATGAGTTTTTCTCTGTGATTCACATTTGATTCTGTCTGTTTGTGTTTCCTTTCTCCTCTTGCTGGTATTTTCATTTTTTATGAAATAAATGTGGTAAGACGGTACTCAATAAATTCTGGTGTAACATGTCCCACTGAATCTTCTCTTACAACTTGAGATATTTGTTTCCCTCCATGCATTTATAATATAATATTGTCTAGTATGTATCCTGTGTTTTCATATTGCCTGCTTCTCACTGACGTCAGACATCTGATCATGACTGACACTGGACCACAAAACCACTCATAAGGGTCACATTTTTGAAAATGATTTGTACAACACTGCTGAATAAATAAGCTTTCCATTGATGTATGGTTTATTAAAAATCAAAATATTGAGAAAATCACCTTTAAAGTTGTCCAAAAGAAATTCTTAGGAATGCATATTACTAAACAGAAATAAAGTTTTGATATATTTATGGTAGGAAATGTACAAAATATCTACATATATTAAGTAAAATGATCTCTATTTAATATTTGAATGAATTTTGGCATTAAAGAAAAATCAATAATTTGAACCATTCAATGTTTTTTTTTTTTTTTTTTTTTGCTATTGCTAAAAATATACCCCAACAACTTAAAGGGTTAGTTCACCCGAGAATTTAAATTATGTAAATCATGTTTAGATTTAGTCTGAGAGCTACCTGTCCCTCCATTGAAAATGCATGTACGGTATACTGTCCATGTCCAGAAAGGTAAGAAAAGCATCAAAGTAGTCCATGTGACATCAGAGGGTCCGTTAGAATTTTAAAAAAAGTATTGAAAATACATTTCGGTCCAAAAAAAAAAATTAAGATTTCATTCAGCATTGACTTCTCTTCCGGGTCTGTTGTGAGTGCATTCACGATGCTGCTGACATGTTTTTGGGTGCGCCCAAAAACAAAGATAACACGTCAACAGCGTCGTACATCAGCAGCGTCACTGCAGTGTTGTGAACGCGCTCGCAACAGACCCCGGAAGAGAAGACAATGTGTAATGCGAGAAGAGTAAAATATCTTCAACTGTGTTCCGAGGATGAACAGAGGTCTTACGGGTTTGGAACGACACGAGGGTGAGTTATTAATAACATAATTTTCATTTTTGGATGAATTAACCCTTTAAGACTAGTTTTGTGGTCCAGGGTCACTTTGTTTATACAGTCTAATCTATCATGAATTTACTTTAGAGATTCTGCATCCATCTGGGCTTACTATAAACTTTGCAGTCCTGCATTCTTAGTATTGCATTTAAGAATTATTTTTGCATTTTGCATACAGTTCTCTGTAGATTACATGATAAAAAAAATTAAAAATAAATTGTAGTTAGTAATGTAATCATCACACAATTTAATCTAATGTAATCAGGCTACCTTTTGATTACTTTTAGATTACTTTTGACCTAGCACGTTTATCACAAGCATTTGAACAGGATAATCTTGTACAACATTGATATAAAAATACAAAGGGAAAGAAAATATTATGTGTTGTCATTAACAAGTGCATTAAACATGACATATTTCAAGGACATATTCCAATCTGATTATGTAATCCGGATTGCATGTATTCAGTTACTACCCAGCACTATTTGCATAACAAAATCTGAATTATGTTTAAAAATAACAGTAACTTCCACAACAGTTTTCTCTTCCTAAGGACTGTTTTGTTGAATCCCACGAGTGATGACATCACCAGGATCTCATTACCGGCTGCAGACGATAACTGTAATGTGATTTTCATTGTGATCGCTTGCATGTGCTGAGACAGATCTACCATCAACGCAACTACTCTCCACAAGACAAATAACAGAAGCGGCATGCAGGCTCGACTGACACCAGCTCAAGGTTGGAGCAGGATCAGAGCGAGGCAGAGATGAGTGGACCGAGTGTTTGGCAGCACAGAGTGTCAGTCCTGCTGCTGGAGGATTTGTGCTCCTCAACCCGCTGGGCCTGTGTGTGTGTGTGTGTGTGTGTGTGTGTGTGCTCTTGTTTTTGTGACATATCAGGACACAACTCTGTATAATGACATGGGTAAGACACAGGTATTACAAGAAGAGGGTGACTTATGAGGACATAACCCATGTCCCCATTTTTCAAAATGCTTATTAATCATAAAGAATTCGTTTTTTTGAGAAAGTAAAAATGCACAGTTTCCTGTGAGGGTTAGGGTTGGGTGTCGGGTTGGTGAAGGGCCATAGAATATACAGTTTGTAAAGTAATGAAAACCATTACGCCTTTGGGATGTCCCCACTTTTCACAAAAACAAATGTGTGTGTACTTTCTCACACCAGGTCGTGTTTCATACAGTACTAGGGCATAAATATCCACCCTGTTGAGCATGATTGGCAGTTGGTATATTTTTGGGAGGAGAAGTGACAGACTGTCCATTTTCTCTGTCTCTTTCTGCAATTCTTTTAACTTTCACTTCATTCTCTACTTGACCTAACCACCCCTATATGATTCATGTACCTACGATTTATATAAACAGCAACTGGATTTAATTGTTTGAATGATTACTGATCATTTAGCAAGACCCAAACATACCCTATGCAATAACTGATTCATTTTACACAACAGCACCATTGCAAATATGAAAATCAGTTTAAACAATGATTCTATGTATATAAAAAAAGAGAGGACCAGGCCTGGGTTTTAGATTGTGTTTTGGTTCTGTTTATGTGCGACAGTCATCGACGAGGGGCTGTCATGCTTTTTTTTGTTTATTTTGTTATTAAAGTTTTATTTAAATGTTCGCCGGTTCCGTTCTCCTTCTTCCTGTGACTACGAACGTTACAGTGTTACATTAAGTAACAAGGAATAATGATTCTAAAGCATTTATTAATAATGCTAATTTCAACATTTACTAATGTATTATAATAATTTAAAATTGTATTTGTTCATATTATTAATGGATTGAGCTAAAATGAACTCACTATGAAGCATCCTTTGCAAATAAGTACTAATTTCTAAAAAAAAAAACAAAAAAAAACACTGAAGTGAATGGTGACTAACATTTTAGCCTTTTTTCTCAGAATGCTGTATGACTTGAAATATTGTGCACCTTTTGTCATTTTAGATGTTGTTTTGTCCCGCTTATATGTCTGAAACTCACTTTTTGTGTTTCAAAGACAAGTTTCTAGGCTGAAGCTAGCTTTGCATAAAGTAGCTTTGAAGTGCTGTAAGTGAGGTTAGACATTTTTCAGCCTTCTGCCAGACTTCAGCCACTGAATTAGATCTGCTAATTCATTGCCTCTCTCCAAAATCCTGACCTCCAAAGTCATGTCAGCAAACCCAAACGGGCAAAGCTTGGACCGCTCTTCTGACTCTACTGTGATTTGAATTTAGTTTTGATACAGAGACAGCCATTTTACTCATCTCTTTCACGTAATAGAAATATTGTATGCATGCATTTCCAAACAATCACTTACAACACCTATAATCTCATTTAATTCTATACGTTCCCTTCTAGTAACTGCTTGAATCAGACTCAGACATATCTACTGTCAGTCTCTGTTCATGTATTTCTCACTTCTCCAGGCTAATGTAGGGAGGCTCTTCACATATATAGTACTCATAAACTACATTTCATGCTTTTTTTTTTGTTTGTTTTTTCTGACGTGTTTGAAATATATCTCAGTGTGACAACGTGTGATGTATAACCCCTCTGGGATCTGAGTCACTTCTCATGTCTATTTCTGTGCATTTTCATGCACGTTTTCCACACGATTATCGTTATAAATAAAAGTGCTAGTCTGGAGAGCCGGTGGGAGTATTCGAGTGGAGACGTTATGCAGCGATTCTCCCTTTCCTCTGTGTCAGCCCACAATGTCCCACCCACTCAGCACAGGGTCACTCAGTTCTGGGAATCGCCTACAATTCCCAGAATCCCTTGTTCCTTGTTAGGGCACCATACAGGAGACCTCAATCACACGTGATACAGATCCATTTATATGTAAAGCTGCCTATATATATTTAAACATAAATCAGGTTTTCATGGTTAATTACAGGCAGTTTCTTAATTTTCCGCCGTCTTATAAGTCTCAGACTGAGGTTATGCATTTGTATAGTATATATTCATCTTTGTTAATGTTAGTTAATAAGAAAAATTCATTTTAATCAGTGCTTTAGAAGTATTGTGTATTGAACCTGTATTTTCTGTTGGCAAAATGACATGCAGTTTTCACACTTTACCCATCAGCATATTTGGTTAAAGGGATAATTTACTCCAAAATGAAAATCACCCCATGATTTATTCACTCTCAAGACATCCTAGGTGTATATGACTTTGTTCTTTCAGACAAATTCAATTGGAGTTATATTAAAAAAAATGTCCTTTAAATTACATCCATCCATGTCAGAATGTCAGATTACTGATTACTGTTCTCAACTCTGTTATCTCTAAAATGCATCAAAAAAAAAAGAAAAAAAAAAAAAAAGTTTTATGTGCATTTGCCATTGCACAAGCAGGGACGGACAGTCCATGTGATGTTTTTATTTAATCTGCCCTCTGTTCTAGAGACTGGGACAGTGTTTCTGGCTGTTCCCCTTGCTGAAGATAAATGACAGATATGATCTCAGGACGTCCTTTAAATAACCCTCTAGCAAAGACGTCCAACATCGGGACAAAGTTTGACTTTGCAGTCCACCTCTTTGCCTTCAATTCGTGACTGGAGGAAATAAGGCAGTGGTGAATGTTAATAAACACCTTAGCATCTATGTTAAATTTAAAATGTAAAAAAGTCCTTCTATTATGAAGAGGCCTCTTTATAGATTTTGTTTAGGTGTTTCTGAATGACTCTTGGGTTCAAATGTATTTGTATGTTGAGTCATACTCATCCACTTCATTGAATAAATCATCCATCGGTTGCTCAACTGATAGGAATTTGCAACACATGTGAATATATTTTCATGTCATAAATGCTTTTAAGGCTAGAGCGTTTGGGGCTTTGCATCCATTCCCTGTGAATGCATCTACATTTCTAAAGGATGTCTTGGTCAAAGCATGCACATACTGTATGTTTGAACTGTGAGCGCTGTGACCCATGCTGATGCCATGCGGTGTGTGTGAAGAGTACACTTGAGGACATTGACGCCTGAATGTGTGTTCACGAATGCTTTTGTCTTTTGCCGATGTAAACAGGGCCTTATCTGCCGGTGAGATCACACATCACTGATTTATCCTTCCATGCATCAAGCTCAACATTATCTGTCGCATTAGCATGCCACAGAGCCACTCCAGTGCTGGAGAGTTCAGCCGGGAGAGAAGCGAATCATGCAAAAGAAGGTGAGATAAAGATCACATCCCCTCAGGATGCAAGTTTAATTGTGTTCAACATGAGTACATGCTTACTAGCATGTTTCTGTGTGCTTTCGTGTACAGACCAATCTTAAAATACTGCAAATCTATCTTTATATATATATATATATATATATATATATATATATATATATATATATATATATATATATATATATATATTTTTTTTTTTTGTCTTGCCTTGTCTTTTAGTATTAGTCTCTATCCCCTTTACATGCACATAAATACAAATTGATTGGTTATTCACTTTAAACATTCATATTGTCTATTCCTGTCTAGGTAGGTGGTTCTTGGCCAAAATAAGTTTTAAAGCTAAATAAATCAACTTTCTGCCAGTAAGTTTTGTTTTACAAGATTAGCTTTTGCATATATTAGTATGAGATAGAGATGAATGTGTGTCCTTTTTTAAGAACTGTAAATCACTATTCGTAATCAATCTTTTCATTACCTCATTTCTCAGTTACGCCGTTGTTGGTGGATTGGGAATTGAAGCCATAATGTGGGACAGAAAATAACAATAACTTTTTTTTCAAATCAGCACTTCAGACTCTGAGCTCCAGGGGCCAGTTGCATAAACACAGACACTATATGTTAAGAATGTGTCTTACAACCTAGTTTGACCGACTAGCAGCTAGCCAAGGGGTAATCAGTCTTACTTTTTAGATTCACATTAGAACAATCTAACTTCTTGTAACTGACTTTAAAAAAGTTATGACCAATCTTGAAGAAAATACAGTTTATAAGTTTTATAACTTTTTAAGACTAGTCTAAGCAGTTTATATAATCTGCCTCAGGTGTAGGAGACCCTGAGTGTTTTGGTCCATATGAAAAATGTTAAAATGTCAGTATGTTCAGCGACCTGTACTTCTAAAAGTTCTTTAACTGTGCACTCAGGAACTGAAGCTCCCTTATTACACACCTAATGAGATTTCCTAAGACCACCAGCCTAATTTGGATTGGCTGAGACGACAGTATATCCAAAAGACAGAATGAGGTTTCCATCTGCCTGTGTCAGTACCACAGGTACCTTCCTCGCTCCCCAGTCAGTCAATGACTTAAAAATACAGCATTTTTATTATGATTGCACCTTTTTAGCTTCAGCCGGGCTTCCAAAGCATCATAATGTGACATCTAGAACAAATGAAAAGGTCTTGGAGATAATCATATGAATATTTAATGCTTATTTTGTTGGTGGAATATTATTTATGAAAACAGTCATTCTATCAGACACCTTTTATTTCTTCAGTGGTCACAGTTCAGTGACAGAAATCCTGGATTCTCTTATGCGCATAATTAATGGTTTGTTTCTATATCACTTTCTTTAAAACTCTTTTTTTTTCTTCGTCTCCCTCACTTATTTTCTTCCAGAGCATATAATCCAGGCGAGCGTGACTCACACAGCCCTGCTGGAGTGTCTCCTGTCAGCAGTTCTGTCTAAGTGGGTGACAGGAGAGAAATAATGACAGGCAATATGCATTTGTGCAGACATCTGTAAACAAACAGCTCATGCACATTGCACTTCTGCAAGCATGGCTACTGTATGTGTGTGTTAATGTGCGTACATTAACACACACATACAGTAGCCATGTATGCAGAAGTGCGATGTGCATGAGTAGCAAACAGGGTTAAACTGCAAGTGTGCCAAATAGTGTTTCCATCTACATGTTACATTCATGCATTAGGTAGATTTCTCTTATCTAAAGTGTCTTCCATCGCATTCAACATATAGATTTTATAGATTCATGCATTCCCTGGGAATCAAGTCATGGCCTTGGAGCACCACTGTTTGAGCTACAGGAGTGATCTTTTTAACATGCAATTGAAAACAAGATTTCCACCTGCTTATATAAGACAAATCTGTAAGCATTTCTTTCCAGTTCATTAAAAAAATATATAAAATATAAAAATATATAAATATATACATTTATAATTGCAATTGGTAGAAAAACTCATGTGATTGAATAAATGACCATCGTTATTTTTATTTTTTTTTTTGGTTTAAATATTTCTTTAAGAAAAAGTTGTAAATAAAATTTGTCTCTGGTGTTTTTCCTGAACATTTTCATGGGAGACAAAAATTTACACCAGAAGTCTATGGTGTATGAATTAAGAGTATATAAAATATATGACAATTACAAAAAACAAAACAAAAAAACACACATCTCCATATGCTCTCATTTTAATCTGTGCCATGATAACTTGGCTAATTTAAGATTCTTTTGTTTTGTGCTTCACTTCACATCCTGACCCATTTGTTTGCTGCAGTCACTAGCACTTAACATCACCTTGTCACAATGTAAACTATAACACATAAGAATCAATCAAACGGCACAGAGAAAATGAGATGCTGTGACTAGAACTGTAAATTAATTACTTCTTCTCTGTTCAATGATGCTAGTAACATGACAACAGTTTGTGTTATTGCTGGAAATCCTGAGCCTGTGGGCAGAATCTCTGAATCCATCCAGGCCTGAGTTTTCATCATCTTGCATGCTGTTCTTCATTGTGTACATATCTGTGCAGTAAGGTCAGATATTACATCATTCAGTTTTACATACACTCTGAACAAAAAGAAAATGGCAACAATGTGCCAGGAAGGAAAGAAGGACTTATAAGGAGACAGGTGACCGAAAGGAAAGGAAAGGCCATATTTAATTTCATTATATTTAGCATTTTATTTTAGCACCTAAAAAATATTGTTTACTCGTGATTATAACTGATTTCTCTCCCTAGAAATCAGTTATTTCAAATTGTAATAATATTTCTCAATGTTACAGTCTTTGAAGTATTTTTTTTATCAAATAAATGCAGCTTTGTTTGTGCATAAGCCAAATCCTTAAAAACATTTTAAAAATCATCATGCTTTAAACATTTTGACAAGCACGAAGAAACATCCAGAGAAACAGGGATTTATGAAAGAATTGTTCATCTGAATTTGTAGTAAAAAGGTTGAATCTGTTCACAAAACCAGTTTGAATGACTGATCAATGAATTTGAATGATTCTGAATCGAATCTCAGAAGTTTAAATAATTGACATGAAAACAGAAATGTTGATCTGTTCTACATACAAAGCTTCAGAAGACACATGAAGGACTAATTTTACAATACTTTCATTGTGCTTTATAGAGCTTAAGAGCTTCAGTGTGCCTTCAAGTGCATGGAACAGAGCAATCGGAAATTGGCCCAGAATAAATACAAGTCCACAAACATTCAATCTCACCTACTGTAGATCTGATCTGTGCCAGACATTGTGAAAAAAAAAAGTTCACTGACTGCAGGAAGCCAACCTGAAAGTCCAAAACCTGCACTTTCATCTCAGCAGCTGAAAGAGAGTGAGATGGTTCTGAAGAAATAGCAGGAGTGATTCTGGGTATAACTGAATGGTATACAACATTCATTTGTTGACAGGAAAAAAATAAATAAATAAATAATAATAATAATAATAATTATATATATATATATATATATATATATATATATATATATATATATATATTTCTTTGCATTTTTTTGCACAGTATGGAGATATCATATATGCATGACACATACAGGTGATCTACAATGTTTGCCAAAATGTGCAGTATGCCATGCACTTGATGGTTTTTAGATGGTTTAGATCCTACCTGTCCGATCGCTACCATTTTTTTTTTTTTTTTAAATGGGGAGTCATCTCATTTATCACCAGTAAAATATGGAGTGCCACAAGGATCCGTCCTAGGTCCCCTTCTATTTTCAATATACATGTTGCCCCTTGGTAATGTTATTAGAAAATACGTAATTAGCTTCCACTGTTATGCTGATGATACTCAACTATATATCTCAACGAGACCAGATTCAACTTCTAAATTATCTAAGCTAACAGAGTGTGTTAAAAATTTAAAAGATTGGATGACCAATAATTTTCTCGCATTAAATTTGGATAAGACAGAGATATTAATTATTGGCCCCCCCAAAAAAAACAGTACACAGAATCTTGTAAATTACAATTTGCAACTAGACGGATGTACTGTTACTTCCTCTACAGTCAAAAATCTGGGTGTTATATTAGACAGCAACTTGTCTTTTGAAAATCATATTTCCCATGTTACAAAATTTGCATTCTTCCATCTTAGAAACATTGCCAAGCTACGAAACATGTTATCTGTTTCTGATGCAGAAAAGCTAGTTCATGCATTCATGACCTCTAGACTGGGCTACTGTAATGCATTTCTAGGTGGTTGTCCTGCATCTTCAATAAACAAGCTATAGGTATTCCAAAATGCAGCAGCTAGATTCCTTACCAGGTCAAGAAAATATGATCATATTACCCCAATTTTACAGTCTCTGCACTGGCTACCTATTAAGTTCAGTTTCAGTTACAAATTATCATTACTTACCTATAAGGCCCTAAATGGTTTAGCTCCTGTGTACCTAACTAGCCTTCTACCACATTACAACCCATCACGCACCCTAAGGTCACAAAACGCTGGACTTTTGGTAGTTCCTAGGATAGCAAAGTCCACTAAAGGAGGTAGAGCTTTCTCACATTTGGCTCCCAAACTCTGGAATAGCCTTCCTGATAGTGTTCGGGGTTCAGACACACTCTCTCTGTTTAAATCTATATTAAAAACACATCTCTTTCGCTTAGCATTCGAATAACGTATCTCTTAAATTGTGAGTGTAGTTGCTTCTGATCAAATGTGCATTCTTATTCTTTAGCTTGGGTTAAACTAATTAATTTTACTCTGTTAGAACAGCAGCTATGCTCTATTTGTTTCTATGTTTGATGTATGCTCTATGTCTCTATTTGTTTCTATGTTTTGCCACTGGATTTACATATTGCTACAAGTGTGACTCATATAATAATTGCTGATAATAATGTTCATCGTCTGGCTGGCTACGTCTTTTTCTTAAAAATCCTGTCATCGTCCACAAACTGACAGTCACCACTTATAAGCTAATACTAAATATTGTAGAAACGTAATTTTCTGTAACGAGATGTATTGTAAAAAGTGCTATACAAATAAACTTGAATTGAACTGAACTTGACTTCACCTTCCATTTCTACAAAAAAAAAAAAAAAAAAAAAAAATGTAGCATTCATTAATTATTTATTCATAGTGTTCATGATACAGACATGAATGCATCCATCTGAGGGGCTTGTTGGGAAGAGGTGTGGTATATTACTTATTTTATAATGATTAGATGTACACTTTGAAGGGGGGACCAGATCCATATATAAAGACTTGAGTGGAAAACTTATAGAGCCAGTAAACAACCACATATCCTAGCAATATAATAAACATGCTTAAAATAAATTAATAAATAAATATAAATGCATAGCAAACTGCTAAAATACCTAGCATACATATTGTATTATTATTATTATACTTTACCTTGGCTGTTAGATATTTGGAGGGTCAAAGGAAACAGAAAGGAAAAATGTAAAGTCTTATCAAGAGTCATCTACAAAAATCTAGATCCAATATTTGTCATATACACTATTTATTTATTACTGCATGTTTCACATACTATTTTTAATATGCATTGAGCTACATTAAGATAGGACTTCACCGATTCTGCAAAGCTGTGCATTGCAGTGCATTGCAAACCCAAATTATCATAACTGGCAATGATTTGACGGAATGGTTTCAAATATGCAACTATGCAGGTTAAAGACTATTATTAGATTATAGATAATAATGATTATTACAGACTATTATAAATATACAACTATGCAAATCAAAGACATGCAACAATGAGAGAATATTTTAAAAAGTTTAGTTTAGTTTGATCTTCATATACATGGTATATATCTGTAAAAACAACAACGGCAAACGTGTGGTGCAATGACACTTAAACTTTAATGGCCTGTGGAAAATGTATGACATTCATTAGCAAAGGTTCAAATTGCTGCTGCAATCAGCTGAACAATACTGCACAAAGTGGTTTAAAAATATGACCTGCATGTTTGTATTGTAAAACATTTTTCCTCCTCTCCTTTGCATTGACATTTCAGTGGTTATATATAATAATGTATGTTGTTTTGAGATCCCTCAGTAACCCCTCGTATCTTTTTAGACTTTTATTTATACCTTGTGTGGTTAATGATAAATTATGTTTGTGTAAATTATGTCTTTATTGGTTATGTAACCCACTTAAAAGCAAGATGCACCACAATAAAGCAAAAATGTTCTATATATACTCCCATGAGTTCAATAAAAAAATCTATTTGTGTATAGAATAACTGATTGTCAAAATAACAGATTAACCACTAGGATTAGAGTTAGTCACTAAATTATTCACTTACAGGGTAAAGCAAAAGAGCTTGCATGCATCACACTGCTATGATACTTCTGTTTTACTGTTTTGCTAAAACAAAGCCAAGAAGAATCCCAATGAAATGCTAAATTTGAAAGAAATAAAGATTAACCGGAATGATTATTTTCATGTCATTCATGTCTTTATTTATTCATTTTCATGTTCTTTCAAACCTGTATGAACTTTTTAACAATGTCAGACTAAGTTATTCTTAGTTATTCTTCCATTCCTCTGAAGAAAAACATCATAGATGCTTGGAACAACAAAAAGATGGCAATTTTAGGAATACTAATTTCAGTTTAATTTCAGTTCACAGTAATTGCTGGATATTATTAAATTCACACACACACTTACACAATTTAATTGTTTTCATAGTGTTTTCATACTGCATTCAAAGCATCTGCCTATGTTGCCCCATGCACATGGAGTTTTATTCAACAGATTCACAATGGGGAGACTTCAATACAGTGCAATTCCATGGTGCTTTGTGTTGTATAACGTCACTCACAACTTAAAAACAGTACAGAAACAAGACTGTGCTCAGCTGAGGTTCTTGAATGCTCTGTATTGATTTCTTGAGAAATGGATGTGCTTCTTTTCTCTTTCCCCTTTTCTCAGGCTGTTTACTGTTAACATCCATTGACCATGAGTATCCTACGCTCATTGTGGTAGGACAACATCTGGGGGGGTTGTCTTGTCCACGTTCCCCTAACACCTAATTAAATGCATCCAGTGGCACATGGGGCAGGAAGCGGAAAGGAGCTGGGGTTAGCTGGTCAGGGGCCGGGACAGTATGCGGTGGCCTGGGTGAGCTGGAGGATGCAGCTCATAAATCCCCCTCCTGCTGGAGCTCCAGGCGTGAACTTTCTGGGGTTTGCAGAGCAGAAAAAGCTTCTAGGCAAGTTCATCCCTCACTGAGTGAAGATTTGTCCAGCCAGCCACCAGACTCCTGGTCCTGGCCATACACAGACAAAAGCCCAGCAAGAGTTTGGGTGGTCACTTAGCTGTTTGTTGGAGTATTTCCTTAATGGAAATTTCTTAACTGGTGCACAGTCACACGGCTATGACTATTGACTATTTGGGTCAATTATTTTTTTTTTTAAATTAATGATAGGGTGGCCATTCATGCCATTTTCGCAGTACACGTCCTGGCCACGATTTCTATATTGCCTAAAATATCCACGTTTTGGCTTTGTTTGCGCTGCACAGACCAGTGGCTTCTTGTGCTTTTGAATTGCTCTCACATTACTTTGATATCATACACCGATCAGTAAGCTCAATGCTGCTTTCCAGTCCGACACTAAAATTTACACGTATTTCCATCGGTTTGACCGTTCTCTGTAAATCCCACCTTCTCATGCACCACGATTGGTCGATTTACATACAAAGTCTGCAGGTTATTGGTCAAATGATCATTACCGTCATTTAGTATGTAAACACGAAACCAAAGCCAAAACCTGGATATTTTAGGCAATAGAGAAATCCTGGCCAGGACGTTTCCTGTGAAAATGGCACGTGTAACAACATTGAGTTTTACAGAATAATTAACTCAAATGATATATAGGGAATTTGAATAATTAATCAGGAATATGATTAATTTATATCTCAGATGACAGTTACATTAAATTTGATTGATTATGAAAAATAGCTCAATTGCCTATACCAATAAATAATCACAGGGCACTGTAACTTACTCATTAACATGTCAATATTCCATTCTTCATACCAATTATTGTGATATCTCTTACTGTAAATTACTGCAAATCAAACAGTGGTATGTCCAGCAAACCACTGTTGACCTATCAATTTTCAATAAAGTTATCACGCCTTATAATTCAAGGAAAAGTATTCTCTGGCCATGAAAATATTATCCTATCCTTATGATAAATTTAGTTTCTAAATTTAGAGCTTGTAGCTAAAGATCAGACATCTCAGTGACTCATAATGTGAGTGGGGTGGAGTCCAAGCCAATCGTCAGTATATGGGTTTTTAATAATTAATCTAGTAATACATCAAACTACAAATCACACAGAGTAAATATGCGTACGACAATACAAACAGTAAGCTTTACAAGACATAACTGAATCCAAATAAAAGAGAGAGAGAGAGAGAGAGAGAGAGAGAGAGAGAGAGAGAGAGAGAGAGAGAATAGAATGAGATCACATAAGGAGCTCAGGTATGGAAATCATAGTCAGTAACTTTTGGAAGCCAACAACGGTCAGATCACAGCAATAATTTAAAGCAGCATTTAAATCTCCATAGAGAAAGTGATACTTGCAAAGTGTCCAATGTGCATGAGCTGGACATCGGGGCGCGCTGGATCTTTTGAAACTGGCGTCCGCGTGCTGGAGACCGGCGCACGCTGGAGCACGTGGTCTTTTGTTCTGTCCTCGCGCGGTATTTGAAAGGTTCAACAAACAATGTTCCAGAATTCGTCTTCCTTGCGTGGAGAGGCGAATAGTTGAATAAACTTAGTAAAGAAAAGAATAGAAACAACAAAAACGAAAGCTTCCAAAGGAGCCATTAAAATGGCTTTTTCTCTCAGCCCCTGTGCTGAGGGGGTTTGCGCTATGAGCATGGCCTAAGGCCGCGCGGAAGCAACGTTGGTCGCACAGGAGAGCAGCGTGTCCGAGAACGGAGAAGGAGAAGAAGAGAGAGGGCGGACCTTGTTCGGTCGTTCTTATGGCTTGAAATGGTTCACGCCCCTTTTTCGCGTAAACAGCCAATGAAAGTCTGCTATCTGAAGCGGAGGGAAAAGTTCCTTTGTCTCTGTGGAGACAACCCCCTGGAGATCTAGGGCTTGTCCAAATTCCAGGGATTATTCTAGCAAGTTTGTAATTCAGATTACATACATTTTTCATTACTTTGCTCTAGATAAATGGGTCTGTCAGAGCATGACGATTAGAACAATACTAAACATAATATATATATATAAATGATCAAAACATGAAGTTACATTCAAATGCAGAATTACACATATTTAAATATTTGATTAACACATGATAACACTGCAGATAGTCCCAATTTGTATGGGAAATTTCTAATGCACCGCAAAATCAATAACATACACATTAAGACTACATTTGAGTACATTTTACCATTCTTTTGTAAGGATTAGGTTTCCTGTCCTGTGTGGTCGTAAAGTTTTACGACCTGCAGGGGTGGGGGTTGCAGGAACATGGCTCTCTTTGAGAAAGTTAAAGTGAGGAGAGACATTTCCTAAAGTATAAGCTAGCAACTTATACTCTTCACATAACAAGAATTAACCATTTTATGCAATCCATAAACATATTTAAAATACATATTAACAAGGAATTACAAAAGTAAGGAATTTTACGAAAGGTTTCTTTTTGTGTATGTTGGAATGTGGTTGGTTTAGTGTCTCCTTTGAGGCTCCCCCGGGCATCGTAAATTAATTTAAGTCCAGCCAGGCCAGGCAATTAGTGCAAAATGGGTTTCATTTTTTTATGCCTGAATTTAACCCATGAATTGATGATCTGCATATCTGTTACACACGAATGGCCACCCTAATTAATGAAGTCATCCAAAACCAAACATGGCAAAACATCCAGTATAGTATTATAAAGGTCTGATTTTGCAATGGTCATTGAAGAAAGATGCATTTAAGATCAATTAGCAGAGACAAATGGGAAATGCTAACCTGCTAACATTTACCCAACCCATTGTTTTTGAGTAACATTGATGATTAATTGAAGACCATTATGCTTTAGCAGGTTTGAATCTGGCTTGCAACATGTCTAACCCATGTTGCCCCCTTTTCCTTTCGCTGTCATTCTCAGCTGTATTTGTTCAATAACATCCACATATCAAATATAAGGTGCTTTTCTTCATCATTAAATCTAGATTGTTCTCTACTTTCCTCAGTATTTATTGACATTTCAGAATCCCAAATGGTGAATTCTGAAGTTTTTCCTCTAGTCAGAAAAGTTCATATTAAAAATGCTCTCAAGAAGAGTATTGATGTATTATCTGACATTAAAGCAGGCTGAATTTAACTTTCTGTCTCCAACTCTCCAGTCCTGTCATCTTAAACAGAATTATGACATCATTAATGATTAATGGATGGAGAGGGGAGCACACGTATCCCATTGTCTCCTGGGAAGATTGAAATCCCACAAAATGAGCCCCTTTTCTTTGTAGTGTTCGAGTTAAATGAAAATGTGTACGTGTTAAGAATAGAAGTGTGGTTGTATGTATGCAGGGTGATTTTATATAACTCTGGGAATGGTTGATCATACACAAATAGAAAAGGCTATTTGGGTCATTTATTATACATATGCATGATTATGTAAATTTTTAATACATATAACACTGTTTTACCAACTTCCCTCAAACGAAGCTTATCTTTTTTCTGTGAGATCAGTTTTTGTCCTTCATAGTCTTTACTCAGATAGATGTAAAGTAAATTTTTGGCATGACAATGCTAAATGGGAAATACAACCCACAGAAAACTTGCTGTTTATCATTCATGTGTGATTTGAAATCTGTTTAATTGAAAAGTGTGTAAAACTTTGTGCAGCTATGTCTAAATGCACTCATGCTCACTTTTTCCTCATATAGTGAACTATGCATGAATAATGCAGCAAATTTACAGTAGAGTTTGCTTGGACATGACCTTTGACATTCACAGCATAAGATATTGAACGAAATTTATCCTACTTTAAAAGTTGATAAGCCTATTTTATTTCTTAACTCTGCACCATTATATGGTTAGTTGCATTTAGCTTCGGATTCCTCCCGCTGACTGCGACCCTATTAAAAACTGACCCTTTTTGATCCACCGCATTAGCAGATCTGTCTGTAATGGATGTCTGTGCTGTAAGAAGGTGAAATATCTCTGCATTGTTAGTTTAGAAGCATCCCCCATAAACAAGAATGGCGTTTAATATAAAGGTGTGCACTCTTGTGATTGTATACTGTTATAGGATTTCTCATAGCTCAGTCTATTCCTTGTTTACAAAGCTTTATTAACCTCCCAGAGCCCCTCCAGCCCACTGTGCTGATGCCAATTATTCTTGATATTTGTATTGTAAAATAGACTTTCACCTCTTAATATCTAATAAATGTTTGGTCTGTATGTTTTCATTCTGAAATGTCCTCTCAAAACATCCATTGAGTTAACGACCTGGAATACATGCAAGTTCCAAACTAACAAAGAGAGACTCTTGTATAGAGTTAGCTATGTGCTTTTTATCAGCACATTTGGGATTTAAAGAAATGCATTTATTTATTGATTTAATTTTCATTTTTATTTGACAGACAGCATTTGACACCATCAAAAAAATGTAAAGGAGGTGTTTTCCCCTTTTTAAAGTTTATTTTTGATCTTGTTGTTCTTACTATACACAAAAAAGAAAATTTGCTGAAAATGTACTCTCTCAGGCCATCCAAAATGTAGAAGAGTTTGTTTCTTCATTGGATCAGATTTGGAGAAATGTAGCATTTACATCACTTGCTCACCAATAGATCCTCTGTAGTGAATGGGTGCTGTCAAACAGCTAATAAAAACATCACAATACTCCACAAGTAATCCAGACCACTCCAGTTCATTTGGTAACATCTTGAGAAGTTAAAATGCTGCATAAGACATTTTTAAGTGTAAGTCTACAATCCACAATAAAGCATCCTCCCGTGAAAAAGTCCATCTCCTGTGTTCCTCACATAACAAAATCCACCAACATATTTGTTTGGATCTGTTTTGGACTGTTTTGGCTTGTGAACAGTGTTTGATCTGTGCATATTTCTCTCCCGATTCAGATGAGATGCCATTTTCACTTTGTTTGTCAGAAACAAATCTATAATTTTCTCTTCACTAAATGTTGGACTGGAGTGGTGTAGATTACTTGTGGATTATTGTGATATTTTTATCAGGTGTTTTGACTCTCATTCTGGCGGCACCCATTCACTGCAGAGGATCCACTGATGAGCAAGGGATGTAATGCTAAATTTCCAAAAAAAAATGTGTTGCCTTGAGGAAACAACCCATCAACTTCTTGGATAATCTGCTGATTACATGTTTAGTAATTTCATTTTTTATTTTTCTGTGAACAATTCCTTTAAGGACCCGACCCATCTGTTGCAGATACATAAAGGCATACTGTTATGGTTCTCTCTGTGTCCTTTTTAAAGCCTGAATGTTTCTATTTAATTTACTCGGATGAAAAAGAACATGGATCAGTCTTCAGATTTGCTCATTGTGTGTACAGTGGAGGAAAGTCATGTAGCGAGTAAGTGGTAAACAAAATTTTATTTCATTTTCTTTTAAATTTAAATGTTTTGTCTGTGGTAATCAATATTGCACAATAAATGCAGTCGATTTTAATTTGTATTGGACCTGGAACATTAATTTAAGTTAAATTGCAACTTGTTTCATGCAGTCATTTTGTGTTCAAATTTCCTGTTTCTTTCAGTGGTGTGTTCCATGGATTCTGACCTTTTTATGCTTCCCCAGAGCTGCAATGCATGTCTGCAGTAGTGAAGTAGGGTTATCTATGGAGAAAGAATCGAATTGACACAACTGCTGCACTCTGTGCTGTTCAGTTGCTGACAAATACAGAGATTTGTCAACATGCACTGTGTGTCCTTAACAAACTAGTCATACAACAACAGAGAAATTAGGAGAGAAACAACAAGAGACAGAAATAAACTCATAATCTGTGTAATATCTATCCTCTGCCCTTCTCTAAACATTACCACCTGTTTCTCCTGCTGATATCCAGTGAACGGGACTGTGTTGTGCCCAAAAAAGGCCACTTGCTAGAGTTGCTAATCCTCTGGGTGAGCCTTCTTGGAGGCCCAGAGGACGTGCAGAAGGCCACTTGTGAGCATGATGGTTTGGGTTTCCAAGGAGATATTGCCTCCCACTCACTTATTGCTCATATACACAGCAAGAGATCGATAACTTTAGCATGCAAATGCATGCAGGTTGTGTTTGTGTGTTAGATAATCCAAAATGTCTAGATCAGCACTTTAACGAAAGTAGTAAATAATTAGGTATAATACTGCAACATTTTATATATTTTAATATATCATTTATGATTTACTGTATAATTTAATAATAATATACAATAACATATAAAAAAATAATAATAAATACTATTATCAAATGTATATTTACAGAATTATATTATTTAACAACAACAACAATAATAATTATACATTTTAGATTAGAATGTTTTATTTATTATTATTATTATTATTATTATTATTATTATTATTATTATTTTAATTTTATTTTTTAACACTAAATGTATATTCCAATAATCATTACTTATTACTTCGGTTGGATAAATTTCATTTTGGCGCTAGATTAGTAAGATATATTAATTAATATCATAACTAAGCATTCAGTTAAATTAAACCATATGCTTATTTCTTTCTTTTTATCACTATAATTTCTCTTGCACAGCACAATCAATCAAGCAAGCGAGCAATCAATGTTTCTGCGTACAAATTCAGAATGTCCCACATTTTTTGTCCCACATTGAAATAATTATATTTCATATTAGATATTCACTTTTAAAAAAGCACCAATTTAAAACAACTAAATAACAAAAAATGTTAAATAAATTAATTTGAATAGATTGTAGTTTATGAATGCAGCTTCACATTATTATCATTTGAGCTGATTTGTGTTTGTTGCTTTTTCATTATATCCAGGCCTTGTCTTGACATTCCAAGTATTTTCTCAGCATTCGTCTGTGATTTCATCACAAAGCTGATCCCCAAACAGCATGAAGCGACACACCAAACAAAGCTCCAAGAAGCACAATTGGTCATTCGGTTTGCTCTGGTCTGTTTTCTAGAACCTCAAGGATTCCTGCCTACAACACATTAGCAACCAGTCTGCTTCGCAATCTGTGCTTGGACTTCAAGCATTGCTGAGTTCTGTATCGCATTCAAGCTCCCTCTGAAGGTCCCAACTGACATATGAACTGAAGCCATGTAATTTGAATTTTTACAGTACGCCTCTTCAACTGTTGGAATGGCCTTGCTGTGCAGTGAGAGGTGGTTAGGGAACGTTAGCGTTCTTTATGCTTGGTCTAATACCTGCTACGACACATGGTGCGGGAAAGAGCAATCGTGCTGCCATAATCAAATGACTGGAAATGTTATGAAGCATTATGTAACTAATGATGTGTACTGTATGCATAAAGTCAGACAGGGAGAGGAAACAGAGTGGGGGAGTAGGAGCCGTAAAGGTAAATACAAATATGTTAAACAGTTATTTCAAAGCGATATATTGTTTTAAAATTGTACTGTTTTTTCAATATATTTTTGCTCGAATAAATGCAGCCTTGGTGAGTAGAAGATATTTTTTTCAGAAACATTTTACCATCCCTAAACTTCTGAACAGCAGTGTATGTAGATGAATTTTGTGAAAGTGAAAGTCGTGACATTTACAAAGTATGGAAACCCATACTCAAAATTGGTGCTCTGCATTTAACCCATCCAAGTGCACACACACACACACACACACACACACCTGGAGCAGTGGGCAGCTATAGATCCAGCAGCCGGGGAGCAACTGGGGGTTCAGTGACTCGCTCAAGGGCACTTCAGCCATGGGTATTGAGGGTGGAAGAGAGCGCTGTTAATTCACTCAACCCACCTACAACTCCTACCAGCACCGAGACTCGAACCTGCAACCTTCCAGTTTACAAGTCCAACTCTCTAACCTTAGGCCACAGCTGCCCCCACATCGTCGTCGACTTACACTCTGTAGAGTTAGTCCACTATAATATGAAAATAAAGATAAGTTAAACATCAGTTTGTATCTTTTCAGCTTTCTCCCCCAGTGTGTGTCAACATTAATTGACTTTATGCTAAATAGCTGCACAGTTCCAGGTGCTCGGCCTCGGTGTGTTTGCTGAAGCGAGCTCTGATGTGACACCCCTGCATGGGGAAATTATCCAGGCTGGTTATGACACACTCCGCTGAGCCAGGGTCATCTGGAAGCTCATGAAATAACCTCAACCACCTCCAAGACTTTCAGCATATGGCCCGCTTGACCCTCAAGGGCACAGATACTCAAAAAAAAAAAAATCTCGGAGCAGCTTCATAATTCCTTGGCTTCTGAGACAACAAGTAAGATATGTTAGTATTTTTAGTATTTTATGTTTAGTAAAACTATAGTCTGTAACAGGATTCTGATTGATCGATACGGTGTTCCAGCTACTGCATAGTGTGGCTATAAAATAATAAGTTGTAAATAAAGCAAAGATTATTAGAGTATGGAGGTTCACAAAAAAATTCACAAAATATGAAGCAGCACAACTGCTTTGACATTGATAGCATCAGAAATTATTCTTAAGCAGCAAATCAGCACATTAGAATGATTTCTGAAGGATCATGTGACGCTGAAGACTGGAGTAATGATGCTGAAAATACAGCCTTGATCGCAGGAATAAATTACATTTTAAAATATATTTAAATAGAAAACAGTTAATTTAAATTGTAATAATATTTCACAATATTACAGATTTTATTACTTTTTATGTTTGTTTGTTTGCTTGTTTATTTATCAAATCAATGAAGCATTGTTGAGCATTAGACTTATATAATATATATATATATAAAATTAAATAAATAAATACATAAATAAATAAATAAAAACGTTAAAAACCTGATCAACCCCAAACTTCTTAAATGTAATGTCTTCATAATACATTTTTTTTTTTTCTTAACAACTGTACTGTTTCACTGAAGAACGAAAATGTAGATTTTGAACCACATAACGAAGAGTAAATGATGTCAGGATGATTAGCTATTCCTTTAAACACTGTTTGAGATTCAACTCCTTCCATTAACTTTTTTTTTTTTTCTTTTTTTTTTTTTAGCTGAAAAGATTAAGGTTGAAGGTTTTTGCAAAGCACAGGGCAAGAGTGGTTAAAGATGTATTAAGGCAGCAGAAAGATACTCGAAACCTTCTGATTCTCAGAAATTTTGACATTTATGTTCACAGGAAGAAGCTGGTGGGAGCAAACCGCTTGTGGTGATGAGGTGCTATTTTGCACTGATAAAAATATGTGCTTTATTTTCATACCAAGCATATAATTATAAACTCTCACAGCTTAGCCCTTAATGAATAAGGGAGGAAGGGTGAAAAGCAAAAAGAAACATCAAAAGCTTTCCACACAGCACTCTGTGGTCCAAAGCTGCCCACACACCCAGGCATTTCCATCTCTGCATCCACAGCATCACCCTTTACGTATACACCCAGATCCAGCTGCCTCAGCCAATCACAGAGCAGCACTGTGACCTGCTGTTGCCCTCATCCTGTCCACAGCCAATGATCTCATCCCCCTCGGTAGATCCCGCCCACTTCTGGTGCTTCTGCTGCATTCGCCCGAGGTCACTGGGATTTCTAGCAATTATCACTCTTTCTCTTCGCCATTCTGTGCTCCATTCAAGCTTTTTTTAGTATACTCGAATGGGGGTGAGAGGATGTTCTCAGGGTGCTTGTTCTTGCAGTTTGTTCAGATAAACTTAGACAAATCATCAAATACTTCATACAAGGCAAGTCCGTTCACTTGTCTGACAACAAACCCGATTCTAGTAATGCAAGTACATCTCCTGTCTTGTAAAATGGGGAAGGGGAAGTCTGAAATCTGCTGGTCTACATAACATGACTGTTTGTTTCAACAACATGAAAGTCTTAGAGCCCAGTACAGCCAGTTTAATGAGTAAAAACAGCAATAATAATTATAACTACACCATCTATATAGCTTACATACTGTATAAACTACTGTAAGAGTTAATAAAACACTATGAAACAATAATAATAATAATAAATGCTGTTCTTTTGCACTTTCTACTCATCAAAGAAAGAAAGAAAGAATGAAAGAAATAATTATATTTATTGTATTTTTATCAAATTTATGCAGCTTTGGTCAGCAAAAATATGTGTTTTAACACCATCAACATATCTTACTTCAAACTTTTGAATGTGTTTTTATTTATTTATTTATTTGCCTATTTATTTAATTATATATAGCTTTTTGGAAGGTTAAAAACCCTGAA
The DNA here is from genome assembly GCF_003368295.1 of Carassius auratus. Classification (NCBI taxonomy): domain Eukaryota; kingdom Metazoa; phylum Chordata; class Actinopteri; order Cypriniformes; family Cyprinidae; genus Carassius; species Carassius auratus. Next base: position 238,066 of record NW_020527939.1, read on the forward strand.
TCCCCCTTTTTTAAATGTATTATTTTAACTTCTTTTCTTATGTTTTATTCAGTCTTTAAGTCTTGACCTCAGTGTTGTCCTCTCAAACGTCTTGTTTCTTCCCTGTTTTCCCTGATAGTGAAGGTTTGCAGGGACACAGGGAGATGGTTTATTGTCTTATTGGGGTGCTGAGCATTCGGCCCTGTGCCTTTTTACTGTTGGATGGAGCCCTGCAGGGAAATCAGGAAGGAATCAGTCTAATCCAACGAGCCTGCTGTATCTCTCAACACATTCTGCCAGATGTGAACAGAGTGAACACACACACACACACACACACACACACACACACACACACACACACATACTTTATAGCAGCACTTCATCAGTCTCTCTGTGTCCCTCAGCTACCCTATCTTCCTCCATCTCGTTGATTCTCTCGCAGTACACCTGTTTATTCTCTAACCATCTTCACTCTTTTTTCCCTCTTCTTCAGGCTAAACTCAAACACCATTGCATGAGAAGTAAACAAACCAGCGCCTGACTGCAGTGTCTTCTCAAATGAAGCTCTTGAAGGGGATTGGCGGACTTGTGGCCTTCGACCATCTGCAGGTTTACTTTATGTCATTTTAGGTTTCAGAATGGTGGACTATCCCAGCAGCCCATGCAGAAAATGCAGACTCTGAGGAACAAAATACTATTTGGAACAAGTGATAAGTTCTAAATGAGACTTTCCTTGCAAATCAATTGGATTTATTGGCACTGAAGCTCCTAGTAGGGTGACATCAGACACATCAGCACATATAAACCTTCACTCCTTCTAGTGTAAGCTCCTGCTCAGCGGGAAAAACACAGCAAAAGTTATGTCAATCACAGATGGCTTAGCACCCATTGGGATATACACCCACCCCCCCGCCCCCTCTCTGCTTATACCTAATACCTTCCTAGCAAGGGCATCATGTATAATGGAGGACAGTTGCAAGATAACCTGTTAATCCATTTTATCAAAATTTCAATTGATAACACTACTGCCAAGCAAGCTTTACTGTGTTGAGATGGCCTTTTAAAATGACCAGGTGACATTAAAAAAAATCTGTGTTCCGAAGAATAATGGAGGTCTTACGTGATTGGAACGACATGAAGGTGAGTCATTAATAACATAATTTCCATTTTTGGGTGAACTAACCCTTTAAAAGTGCTAAAATGGTTCACGATTTGAAAATGGACTAAATGGCTTGATGGCGTTTGGAGGCTAATATTGGTTCACCCATGTGTTTAGAATTGATTTGAATGATTTAGGACTGATTATTCAATATATTATGCAGTGATATGTTATTTACCGTATGCCTTTTTGTGATATACAGTAAGATCCACCACTGTCTTGTCTTTATATTTAGATGCTTTTGGTTCAACAATTCAAATATAATTGCTTTTTAATAAGTAATTTTGGTGCCAGTTTCTTCCTAATAGAGATGTATTGGGGGTTAGGAGCAGATGTGATCATTGCTTTCTTTTTCCCACACTGAAATTTTTAAGTGGCTTCTAAACAGCACAAAAAATAAGAGAAAATCTAGTAACAGTGTTGTTCTGGTAGAAATGATAATATTAAATAATCAATTCAGAGATATCTCATTTATTTTTATTTAAACTGTAGAAGTTGTAGTTAGAGCCCAGTTTCTAGAGTTTTTCATAACAAATGCCATAGTTTGTGTAATAGAAAAAACTATCTGCAATGACAGCACAGTAATCACAGAAATGAGGAGGCTTCTTACCTGTGGTTATTTTCTCCATACCCCAAAAGCTGTATTATTCACTATGAAGATCTTTAGTACATTTTCATAAGGCCAAGTACAAAGTAGAATCAATGACTTTAAAGTCTGGACCTCCATGAATTATGGACCAAGCTTTCAGTTTTCCTCCTGCGTTTTGTTCTAATGATCTTTGATCATAGTGAAAAACCTGGCCTTGCTTGGCCTCCAGATATTCCAGGAGATGACTTGAATCAGTAAGTGCCTGATGAAAGGAAAACAATATTTGTTAAGGAGTAGGAAACAAACATTTTCAGCATGATCCCATTGATGTCATGTACTGCATTTGTAAAAGTCTTTTTAATATAAATGATCTACAAAGTTATACAGTTATATTCAGTTTGCCTTCTCAAAGTAATTAGGACAAGTGGTTCTATCTATCTATCTATCTATCTATCTATCTATCTATCTATCTATCTATCTATCTATCTATCTATCTATCTATCTATCTATCTATCTATCTATCTATCTATCTATCTATCTATCTATCTATCTATCTATCTATCTATCTATCTTGGCCTGCTTTTCAATTTGTTATTCAATAACTGATAACTTAAGTATTATGTTTTCTTCTGCTTCTTACTGTATAAAGGAGGTATGGCATTGAGATTAAATTCTTCCGATGGCATTGGGGAAATATTTAAACCGAGGTAAGTGATATTGTCCGTATTGAAAATAGCTTTCAAGGTTGAACTCAGTTATTCAGTTTCACCATGTTCCTGTATAATGGTCGATTCGTTCCACATTAGATAATTATATGATATTTTGTAGAATAAGTCAATCAGTGTAAAAACTCAATTGATATTGCATGTAAACAGTCGTATGGATTTTTATATGCGTCTCATCATTGTTTTGGTGAACAGCAGATGCTAATGTTTCTATAAGCAGGGCAAAGAGTAATGGAGATAGCAAAGCCTTGTCTTGTTCCTCGGTAAAGCGTAAATTGTTTTGATATAATTCGATTAGTAATGACAGTAGCCCTAGGTGAGTGATAAAAAAACATTGATCCACTGTGCAAATGACTCCCCAAAGCCAAACTTTCTTAGTGTTGCATAAAGAAAAGTCCGGTTTACTTACAAATGTCTTTTCTGCATTAAATCTAAGAAAACAGTTTTATTGATTTTAGAAGGATGCAATGAAATGCAATGTTTATTTAGACATGAGGATGCATTTAAAAAATAATATCTGTTCTATGATAAGTGCTGTTATAGAGTGTGTACTGTAATTTGCTACATGCACTAAAGAGTTAGTATAATATATATATCTCAGTCGGAAAAGGGTGGATTGCCCACTTCAGGTTGGTGGAGAGTTCCTGCCTCAAGTGGAGGAGTTCAGGTATCTTGGGGTCTTGTTCACGAGTGAGGGAAGGATGGAACGTGAGATTGACAGACGGATCGGTGCAGCTTCTGCAGTAATGCGGTCGCTGTACCGGTCTGTCGTGGTGAAGAAGGAGCTGAGCTGTAAGGCAAAGCTCTCGATTTACCGGTCAATCTACGTTCCTACTCTCACCTATGGTCATGAGCTGTGGGTCATGACCGAAAGGACAAGATCCCGGATACAGGCGGCCGAAATGAGCTTTCTCCGTAGGGTGGCTGGGCGCTCCCTTAGAGATAGGGTGAGAAGCTCGGTCACTCGGGAGGAGCTCAGAGTAGAGCCGTTGCTCCTCCACATCGAGAGGAGCCAGCTGAGGTGGCTCGGGCATCTATTTCGGATGCCTCCTGGACGCCTTCCCAGGGAGGTGTTCCAGGCACGTCTCACCGGGAGGAGGCCCCGGGGAAGACCTAGGACACGCTGGAGGGACTATGTCTCCCGGCTGGCCTGGGAACGTCTCGGGGTCCCCCCGGAAGAGCTGGAAGAAGTGGCTAGGGAGAGGGAAGTCTGGGCGTCTTTGCTTAGACTGTTGCCCCCGCGACCCGGCCCCGGATAAGCGGCAGATGATGGATGGATGGATGGATGGATGGATGGATATATATATATATATATATATATATATATATATATATATATATATATATATATATATATATATATATATATATATATATATATATATATATTGGTTTGTAAAGCTAGCTTTTGTAATTCACTTCATTGGTTGAATTCATGCTGCTGGTCTGGAAGCTCAAACAGTCAGCAATGTTTTGCTTTTAATGCAATGTTGCACTTACTGGTGGAATCAACCTACAAATGGCTTATAAGTTGTTTCTGCATAGTAAGCTAATGATACAAGAAATCTTTTACCATCAAGAAAATGACTCACATTCACATTTTAGGCTGTTTTCTTACTTGGTTTGACCGCTTAGTCCGAACCCAAGTCTGATTCCACCTCTTCCGCCCACTGTATTATTTGTTTCTGAACTGCATGACATTTCCAGAACTGTACATCAGAAAACTTACTCAATTCAGTTTTAAGCTTTCTCTAGGATTGATAATAATAGTGTTTGATTGGTTCAGACTTATTACATATATTCTTAACATCAAAGTTTATTTATTTAGCAGGCATTAGACTTTTAACCCTCAAAATGTAGTCGTTAAATTACCTTTGAAGTTATGTTAGTGTCAAAAAGTTTTAAAGTATTTAGCCTTTTTCCCATTTCTCAAATACTTTTGCTACTGAATTTGGTTGATTAGCATTAATATGTTATAACACCTATTTACAAACCATTGCAGTATGAAAAAAAAAAAAAATATATATTTTTTTTCATCATCTGAATGTGAAATATTATTGCAAGTAGAACAAATTCATTTTGTTTGAAAAGTTTTTCAGCGTAATATTTAGGTTGTTGTGATGCTGTTTTGTAATACATAAATATGTAGGTTTCAGAAACTTGAAATATGTTTGAGCAATCATGAGTTTCAAACAATTAATAAAAATCCATCAATAATACTTTAAATAAATTCCAGTTTCTCTTATATATATATATATATATATATATATATATATATATATATATATATATATATATATATATATATATATATATATATATATATATATATATATATAAAATACGGTAATAACATGGTGGCCTTCAAAACTTTGATTTTTTTTTTTTTTTTTTTTTACATTCACTCAAGTTGCTGATCGGATACAATATGGTTTTAGTTGAAAAAACTAACAGTTATAACTGTTTCATTAAATTATTCTTTGGGTCCAAATGCAAAAATCATATTCATGCAAAAATCATATACAAATTTGAATCCATTATGAGGGTTATCTGCATTTGTTTCTGTCATGCCCCCTTTGTCACATTATTTTGTTTTTTATCCCTTTCTGTTGAATCTCAGAAATAGGTTCTATTGAGAAAAATATCAACAACAACAACAACATCGCTGTATATGTGTTTTCAGTTTTCACTTTCTGAATTCCCAAACCATTGAAAATAATCATCCATGCAATACAAAAGAGATGGATGGGAGGATTGTAACTGTCAAGCTCCAGAAAGCACATAAAACTTTCATAAAAGGAGTCCTTCTAACTTGTGCTGTTCCAAGTCTTCTGAAGCCATTTAATAGATTTGTATGAATGAGAGACTGAATTTAAGCCATTATTCACTGGTAATCTTCCTTTCTGTCAATCAAACCTTGTGCATCAATGATACATTTTAATCAAGTGCACTCGACACCTGTGTGAAGAACTGCACAGAAAGTTCATCGGTTTTTGCAAATGAGATTTAAAAGTGAGAAAGGAAATTAGATTTTAAAGCTATAGGAAACTCTCCCACGCACCTTACAGTTTAAGAACAGCAACTTTAAAGGATCAGGGTGAAGGTGGAGCATCAATAGACCTTCTCTGCAGCTGTGTAACTGTGAAAATGTGTTGAGCTGAGCTGAATATCTGCAGGATTTGTTTGTAAAACCATACATTTACACACAGAAGGAGCCTAAAACACCTTATTGTGTGTCAGTCAGTTGCTTGCACACTTACAAAATAAAATAAATAAACAAAAAGCATATTAAACATGGAAGGTATAAACAAAAAGCATATTAAACATGGAAGGTATTAAGAGTTGGAAGTAGAATGACAAGGTTGTATTTTTAGGGTGGGAAGCACAAAGACAAAAATAGAGGCCCTTCAGTTTTCTCTATCTTACTGCGCTTGATGTCAACAAATCCTGTTGTGTGATGACACTCAGAATGGAAGCTGTGTGTACAGGTGTCAAATTCACAGATGGAGCATGTGCGATCAAAACACACCCACTTTTTGAAAAGCCACTCACACGGGATGTGCTCTTGCATTCAAAGATTTGAACTGGAACACAACCGAATGGATGTGTCTTTAAAGCAATATAGTTCACCCCAAAATTTTAAATTGCTGTAAATGTACTTATCCTCAGGCAATAAAATACAGAGTTGAGTTTGTTTCTTCATCGAAACAGATTTGGAGAAATGTAGCTTTCCATCACTTGCTCACCAATGGATCCTCTGCAGTGAATGGGTGCCGTCAGAATGAGAGTCCAAACAGCTGATAAAAACATCACAATAATCCACAAGTAATCCACACCGCTCGAGTAAATTAATAAATTAATGTCTTGTGAATCCAAAAGCTGCATATTTGTAAGACACAAATTCATCATTAAGACATTTGAGATGACTTTATCACTGGAGAAAGCAATATCATGGATTACAGACTTGTATTTTAGCAGAAAGCAATGGACCAAAGTTAAATACGTCTTAATAAGGGATTTGTTTTTCGCAAACTTGAATTGATGATAATTGATGGTCTTTAGTGGTGTGGATTTCTTGTGGATTATTTTGATGTTTTTACAAGATCTTTGGACTCTCATCCTGACGGCACCCATTTACTGCAGAGGAATCATTACTGAGCAAGGGATGCAATACTACATTTCTCAAAATCTGTTCTGATGAAGAAACAAAATCATCTACATCTTGGCCTGAGTGTAAATTTTCAGCAAATTTTCATTTTGGGGTCAACCAAAACAGAATAATGTAATGTCTTTGAATTATAATATTTAGATTATTTTTTTCACACTATATTATAAAATCATTAATAGATATTCCATGTAATTAATTTGATTGCCATTTTAATATATTTTTAACCAAACTTAAACATTTGAACCAGTATTACTTGGATTTTATGTTCATTCTAATAGAAAGCAGATGGCTTCATCTGAAAAAAAAAAAAAAAAAATCCTTGATTTACAGACAAATTGTAGTACTTCAATAAACAATCATATTCTCTGTCATCTGCGTAACTGTCGTCATTACCGTAATTGCTGTCATTTCAAACTCATTTGTACTAACACCAAGCGTTTGGTACTATTTCCATAAGGTTGCAAGTCTTGCAATAGTACAACGCTAATTTAAAGAAAATTTCCTCTCATTTGTCAAAGTGCTCTGGGAAAAAGATTAAAGAGAAAACACTCTGTTCTCTCAATCCCAATCTCAATCTCAATCTGCGTTCTACTCATTATTGTCCACATGACAAATTTAAAAAAAGAAAATAGTTTAATTTGATGAATTAATGCACGAAAGACAAGTTGATATGTTATTCAGCTCAGCTTTATGTATTACATTCAGGTTTAAGAAATTCTTGAATATGCTAATTTGAGACCTTCTGTTCAGTGTTTCACCTCTGATGTTTGGCACATCATTAACTCTTCACTTCATATTACGTTTTAATTGGAGCAATAATTATCATGAATTACAGTAATTACTATAAAGGTTTATTTTATTTCTTTCTTTCTTTCTTTACTTTCAGCAATAATTCTTCACCGTCACTATGTAATCAGTGTTTCTTATTTGTCCCGTGGTCGTTGTGGGCAGTGTGGCGAATTTTCTGTCTTGATGTCTGGCTTTAGGCAGCCAGATGAGTTGAGGAAGATAATTGCGATAATTAACATGTCCACACAGTTTCTGGTTGACCTCTGGTGGGGCGACAGGTTAAAGCGTCTCTGGCTCAAGAGTGTTTTAAACCTGTTTCACATGAAACATTTTATTTTCATGAATAACTGAGGTGGCACTATTATTACAAATGCAGGTTGCTACAGTTGACTAAAATTAAAACCATTAAAAATTCTTACTTTAAATAACGTTTTATTTATTTATTATTATTATTGTTCAGCTAGATACACAGGAAACATTTGTCATTTTAATTTAGTTTAATTTTATGTACTAAAATATATTAAATCTATGTGTGTGTGTGTGTGTTTGTCTACATATATTGTATCACACACACACATTTATATATATATATATATATATATATATATATATATATATATATAAATGACAAAAAGTACATGCACAAAAAGTAAAAATAAAAAATAAAGTAAAAACAGAAATTGTAAAATGAAAAAAAGAAAGAAATAATAATAAACTATTAATAAAAACAGAATATCACTAAAATAACATTTGAAACACCGTACTGACCCCTAACTTTGACTGATACTTTCCTATCTTCATCATTCTTGTTTCCTTCCTCTTCTCATTCTTGGACTTCGTGTTTGTCCTTCTCAGAGCGATACAGAACGTTTTGATCATTTTACGGGGTCACCACACACTGCGTCAACACTAGCATGGCCTAATTACTCAGCTGTGGCCCAAAGACAGGGAACGTTGTGATGTGCAAGCTAAATAGAGGAGCTGTAAAGTAGGCCAGCTCTGTTTCTGTGTTTGAAGAGCAGTTTAAAATCATATTACTGTGAATAAGCAAGTGCAAGTGTATACGCAAATACAAGGTTATGTTTTGTGCTGTTTGCTATTGCTCATACCTTGAGCAAAATCCTGACCCATGTTTGTGCTACAGATGTGACTAATACCACAAATCATGTGCTCATATTGCATTCAAATTTAGGAATTTACACACTGCACACCATCTGAGCCATAAGTACATTATTACCACTCATATGTCCTTCAGAAAAGGAAAAAAATATTGTTAAAGGTGGCACTGGCTATCAGCTATTGGTCATAATGTGATATGAATGCATTCTTGTCATCTATTTTTTTTTTTTTTCACCCACATGGGTCTGATTAATTGTGTCCTAGTTCTCGTGCAGTCTCACGTTGTCAGAGAAGAAAAGGTGTTTATAAAGGTGTGGGCATTGAGGGTGATGGGGGCTGTTAAATTTTAGCCTACTATGCTAAATCTCAGCCTATTAGTAGTTCATCTGCAGGCTTTTACCCTTTTCTCTCACCAATTTATTCTAGCGCTTCATATTCTGAGTAAATTAGTATACCTCTGAGATATTATGCTTGCAAAATTGGACAGTTTTAGGCCATAGAAAACTGCTTCTGAAAAAAATAATAAAAAATAAAAAAGCTGGATTTCTTTCACCCATTTGGGAGATTTACAGCTGTCCCGACGCTTAACATTATTTGGAGGCTAATTTTCTAAGAGGGCACATTTTAATAGTAATTTCCCAAAATAGCATTATCTATTTGGAGTTTATGTACACACAGTTTTAAATGAAATTATTGGAGTACATTTTACAAGAGCATACCATTTCAGTCTTTCTACTTTATGCTGCCTTGGTTACTAAATGAAATAAAATAAAAGTAAAAATTATGATAATTACTAAAACATAAATAAATAAATAATTACATGAATAAATAAATAAACAGAAATGCAAACAAATACAAAAATCTCATAAAATGGCTAAAACAAAAATATAACAATAATAATAATAATAATAATAATAATAATAATAATAATAATAATAATAATAATAATAATAATAATAAAAGCTCATTAAAATAAATAAATACATACTACTAGAATATATATATATATATATATATATATATATATATATATATATATATATATATATATATAAATAATCAAATAAAATCATAACCTAAATAAATAAAAGACCCTTAAAACACCTCAAAGCAGGTGACAGTATGTGCAAATCATTGCTGTGACAATATTAAAATTACCTGAGAAATTCCCAGGATGCCTTATTGTTCCCATCAACAAATATCTTTTGAGATTTGGGTCGCCATCCTGCTAGCTTCTAGAAAATCCTCTGGATAATGTCTTGTGACCCCATTGAAAAAGAAGAGCAGGGTTGTTTGACCCAGAGATTGGGAAGAAAGCTGGCTCCATGCTAAAACATCGAATCAAAGAGAATTTTAAAAAAGCTCCGTCATGCTTGATATTTTTGGAGTGCTTTTGATGTTCTGGGTCAGCCTTGGAGAAACCTCAGCAAAAGATCTGGAACACGGTAAAGCCAGCCAAGCAAGCGGGGTGTTTTTCCAGCATCTGGCAAAGTACTGTGTAATCTCCCTTTCGAAGAGAGGGAATAATAAACAAGGTGGTAAATTCGGGCTCCAGTAAAAAATGAAGGCTATATAATGACAGAGGCAAATTGAGTGAAAGATGGTTGATAAACAATGGAAGTATAGAATGAGGCAAAAACTTTGGTAACTCTAGATAACAGACCACATATTAACTTTTTCCTCAATAATCTCTCAATATGCTGCTTATTGATAGCAAGTACGGTAGTTGTAGTAGTTATGTTTAGGTATAAGCCTTGTCCAAATACCCACACCTGTGGTCTTTTTATGTATTTCCTGTATTTGGCCCAAGTGTTCGAGTGAGGATGAAGACCACAAGTGTGTGTCAAACTTTTCATTATCTGTGTGGATTTATTCTGTGTTAAGGGCACTGCGCTTTGGCGTTTTTAAGATCTGGACAGGTTTGCACACTTAATTCCTGTCTCTCGCACACGCTCTCAAGTGGCCAAGACCGCAAGTGAGGGTATTTGGACAAGGCATTTGGGTATAGGGTTATGGTCCTATGATCCTATAACCATAAAGAATATGGTCATGCATTCATGTGCTTTATAAGTATTGATAAACAGCTAATAGGCTAGTAACATTCATGCTTAAGTAACTGGTTAATAGTGAGATCTCGTCCCTAAAAAAAAATAAATAAATAATAATATATATATTTTTTTGATTTCTGATTAAGGAGCAATAAAATGACATACTCAAAATGAAATGGATGCAGTTCATGATTCCTTTGTACTACAGGCTTAAAAGACTATTAGAAGTTTTATTCAAGAGACAGAATTCAAATCATAAAGAGAAACAAATGTGTCTCAGAACTATTGACTGTTTGTAACATTATTATTAATAATAATAATAATAATAATAATAATAATAATAATACATTATTCTTGAGCAGCAAATCATCATATTAGAATGATTTCTGAAGGATCATGTGAAACTGAAGACTGGAGTAATGATGCAGAAAATTCAGCTTTGATCAAAGGAAAATGTACATTTTAAAATATATTGCAATATACTGAAAAGCACTTATTTTAAATGGTAGTACGTGTTTTATCATTTTATATAGAATATGTAATCGCTGTTCCCGGCTTGATGCTACAGTATGGATGTCGGTTGCCATGTGGTTGCTCAGATGTTTTGCGTGTTTTAGCTCATTGGATTTGAACATACCCTTAAATTGATCAGATATGATATGTGAATTTTCATGGTACCAGCGTATCTGAGTGGAATGCAGTTATTGCTTTGGTTGAAAGGAGTTTACTGTGGACAGGTGATGTGTTCTATGTTCTAATAATCCTGGTCATGTCTTTTTGGCACAAGTACGGCATGCTCATAGTTATGGCACAGACTGTGCCTGGGCTTTCTGCCATACTGAAACATGGCTCCACCAACTGCCTCACGCTCCTGGTGTTATTTTGGGGTGTTGCTTGTCCAAAGATTTGTGTGCATCAAAGAAAGCTGAGGCATAACGTGACACCTGCCTCAAGTCATCAGACCTATTGACTCTTTTGACCATGACTGTACTCAGCTGGGTGATAAGTTATAAAATACACTAATGTGTCAACATTTCTTTCCACAGAAAGAATATGTTGACACAAACTGACTCAGGTCTTCTAGAGATCCAAAACACATAGAGGAATAAGCGTTCCACTTTCATCAAAGTGCAATATCTTTAAATAACCTTTCCAATGTCAAGTCTCTTTGCTGTCACTGTGAGTAATGGCTGCATTTAAAGCTGGACCTGTCAAGTACTTTAGTGATGGAAGAGGAGTTTGTATGTGATTGACATTGCCATATTTTTGTTTTTCAGGATGGAGAAATTCCAGGGTGGCTGATGAACTGTTACAGAAGCACAAAGAGAAATGTTGTTTTGCGCAAAAGGACACCTTGAGCATTTATTATTTAATGGTGTAAAGACATTCCTTTCGGTCCTGTCGTGCATTGAGAATGATGTGGATGCCATTATTGGATAAATACCTTAGATTTTGGCTATATATATATATATATATATATATATATATATATATATATATATATATATATATATATATATATTTTTTTTTTTTTTTTTTTTTTTTTTTTTTCACAACTATAAAAAAAATATTTTTATTTTATATTTATACTTTATACTTTTATACTACACAAAAAACAGGTCAATAACCCTACACCTGTAGTATTTGTGTGTTCGTTTGTTTGTTTAGTACAAACCCTGGCTGGTTTGGTTAAAGAACAGTTTAGAATGGCTCATTGATTTATTTATCTATCTCTATGCTATAGTGGAAAATGCATGCTCTCTGTTATTGACAGCAGCATTACTGAGAGCAAAGTTGTCACAAGTTGATGTGAGAATTTGCATTCTACAACATGCATGTTTTGACATTAATTAAAAACAAGAAGTGACATCAGAGGCGATTAGAAATGGCAAATTGCGATTAGGGAATTGCATACTGATGGAAAAAATAATGCAAATTAAGAGGGAGGAAAATAACAACACGTGTTATGAACTGGCTTTAGTACACTGGGATTTATAAAAGCGGAAAAATAGCAGAACAAAAAGGAATAAAGGGATTTAGGAGTGACTGGCAGAGGCAGAAATGAAAGATGGCTTTCACACAAGAAAATATGATTGACTGGCAGTTTTACACACTGCTGCACACCAACCCAGATGCGCTCTTAAACCTTCTCTTCACTCACCCCGTCATTCTCTCTCTCCTCTTCTTTTTCTTGCAGACGTTAATCCACCTTGTGCCATCATGACTAATACTAACCAGCCAATCAGAAGAGCCCTCTAGGTGCGGCTTCATGTTGCATGCATCAGTGCATTGGGAAAGGTGAACAAAGTAAAAATGTTTCCCATTGACCCTGTGGTTTTGGGTTCCTTTTAGTTGCCATAGGCTTACTCTTTAATCTTAACTCACTAGTTTACTTATCTTTACTGTGAGTGTGCTTTGTGATTGACTGGCATTTACATTCAGATCCAGTCCAGGGAAGTCATACAAATTTATAATAGTGGTTATTTTTTATTTTAATTTATTTTTTTTCACTCTGAGATCAAGAACTATGATTAAAAACATAATATATATATATATATATATATATATATATATATATATATATATATATATATATATATATATATATATATATATATATATACATATGTATATGTATATATATATATATATATATATATATATATATATTTTTTTTTTTTTTTTTTTTTTTTTTTTTTACCATTTAGGTCATTTAGGTACTAAAATGTACTTTTAAGGCACTAATTGTTAGAAATATGATCTGTGTTCCCTCTTTTGTTGTGTTTTGGTTTTGCCTTGTGACCTAGTTTTCCTGAGTTGTCTTATCTCCTTGTTTGCTTTGTGTACCTAAACCTTCAGTTCTCCCTCAGTATTTGTCAGTTCTAGTTTGCGATTGTGTTTGGTAGTTTTTGTTCCTGTTCTCCAGTGAGTTTGATATTAAACAAGTGCTCCTGAACTATTCTTCTTTGTTGTGCAAGTTATCATACTACCATACAGTAACAGAATTACTGACCACAAGCAGTAATATTATTAGCAGCGTTTTTCACTAATTTGCTTGTTTTTAATCTCTTATTTCTTCCCATGGACCAGTCCAACTTTTCTGCTTGGAGCAGGGAGAGGGTGTGCTGGAAAACCACACATGGTTTGGTTGGTTTTTACCATACCTACCTGAGCAGGTGTTTGAAGGCACACCTTCCAGTGGACGGTCCTAAAGAGGATTCTGCTGCTTTTGTGGATGCTGGTGAACAACAATTCTCCTTTCACCATTGGCCCTGTGGAGGATGACTTTGCCACTACCCCCACTCCATTACCACTACAGACCAGCCATCACCGACTGGCGTACAATGCGACAGGGTTGTTGCTTTTGCCCACCACAGATCTTAAAGACCGGCCTTCCGAGATTGATGAGCCCCGACCGAGGTATAGGTTGGATGGAGTCATTACCCCGGAGCTCACTTCACATCATCTGTCTGAACAGCTGCGCGAACCAGCAACTCCACAGATTATGAGGGAGGGTTAGTGGAGATAGATGGCTTAGAGAAAATCCCCCCACACTCCCACCACTGTGAGTGAGTTGAACCTGGCCTCTGGAGCTTATTATGAGGAACTTATTTTTGAGAAGAAGCTTATAGACTGAATTGTAGAGATTATTCCCAGTTCCCCTGAATCTCCAGAATGTCCCTACTGGTTCTGCCCAGCTCCTGTTCTCATGTGTTCCTTCCCAGCATCCCTCTACCACCTCCTCAATCAGCCAGTTCTTCAGCCCCGCCTCCGCTGCTGTCCTTCAGCCCCTCTGCATCTGTCTCTCCAGGTTCCTTCATCCCTCCGGCTCTACCTTGGTCAGACATTGACCTGCCTGTGCCTTTGGCTCCGTCTGGATCTGCTTCACCCCCAGCTCCACCTTTGTCCTCAGTTCCACTGGCTCAGCCTCTGTCAGCTCTACCTCCTTCTCCAGTACCATCTGCGCTGCATGGGCTCATCGGCACCACCTGGGTCCCCTTCAGTGGTGGTCGGTCATCCCCAGGGTGTTGGCTACCATCATATAGACATTTCTATTTAACTTGTATTAAAACTTGTCAAGAATAAATTACACAATAACACAGATCTGTGCAACATAAAAATGTTCATTGGTAGCCATGCTGCTGTTTTTAAATAGAGTAAACTGGCAATGTTTTAATCTGGAAAAAATTATTATTTTTACAATCCATCTCATATGACTAATATTCTAATCAATATTTTATATAATAAAAACAATTACATAAGCTTAGTTCAAATCAGAGTTGACTGGCATAACAGATTTTATTTAATCTTTAATAGCCAAAATGATAGTCATGGTAATTATACAGTTTAGCTGTAATCATCATCATCATCATCATCATCGTCACCATCATCATCATCATCATCACAAGCCTTAATGCAATATTTATCGTCCTTGAACAATCCAATTAAGCATGACTCATGAAAACAATCTTGTGTAAATTTATTTAAACAACCTATGCTCCAAACACTTTAAAATAACTTTAATTAAGCAACTGAAAACTTGATCTATGTTAAATATGAACAAATCAGTAGTTCAAGTACATTCAAAACATAGCGAAGACCAAGGTTAGTTATTAAAGGGATTTAACATAACTTAGCGATAAGATTTCCAGTCCAAACGTTTTTAAAGTACAAACTGTCTTGTCTAGACAGTGGCAAGTTATCCTTTTATTATTATTATTATTATTATTATTATTATTATTATTATTATTATTATTATTATTATTATAGGTTTTTACAATTTTAATAATAAAAAAAATTACAGCAAAATGTCAACTTCTTGTTTTTTTTTTTGTTTGTTTTTTTTTTGGGCAGGGACATAAATGAGGAAATGCTCCATAGTTTTTTAGTAGCTAAGACTATAATATAGCCCACTGTACCGTGTGTACCGAACCTGAACTATATACACAAATCTTCCTTTTGCAATAAATATTCATAGTATAAAAGTGTGAATGCTTAGCCCAGGTCTTCCATTTAATTCAAAGTTAAATTACATATCAATTTGAATCTATAATAAAGATCTCCTTAGCATTATTTAAAGTAATAAGGTTTTTATGTTATTAATAAATCGTATTACAGCGTGTTACCCATAACCTCTCCCTCATTTCCATGTAAATTTGCAGAGTAAAGGTATCCTGTCATCGCCCCTGCCCACGCGCAGAGCTCGATTGCCCGCTGCAGGCAGAGCGCGGGAAGACAGGACGCGGGAAGCGCGTGGAGAAGCAGCTGTCTTCACTGCAGATAAAACCAAACTAAATTTATTCATAAGAAAAATACAATTGTTTTATTGGACAGTGTCCTTGTTTTAATGTGTAAAGCCAAGGAACCTCGGACTCGCATTTCAACGAATGACATTTTTTTTAAATAATTAAATATTATAAACTGTTTAAGATGGGAATGTGGCACCCAACGCCTCAAAAGAGTTCACAGATGAAGCTCAGAGTTAAATAGCATGTGGCATGTACATCTGAACATAAATCGGAGATGAGATCGCCCTATAACATAACATTACATCGCTGACGAAGAAAGAGAGACAGAGAGAGAGAGAGAGAGCGAGCGCGAGGGAGAGAACACACGGTTGCGGGCGCGCTCCCGGTGCGGCAGTCAGCGCGAACTCAACAGCTCGTGCCTCCTCCATCCCAACCCTCTCCGCCAACGCCGTCTCTCCAATCTCTGCCCTCTCCCTCCCTGCTCGCTTTTCTTAAAGCTCATTTCCGTGACGATCCGAAGCTCTTCTCCGGCACGATGAGAGACGCGAGCAGCGCAGCAGTGGGACAACCCGAACCGAACCGCTCGAAGCGGAACTGAGCTGCATAACTGAACGAACCGGCGTCATAAACAAACCTGTATTAAAAAGAATAAGAAGAAGATTTCTTTCAAATCACGTCTTCATCTTCTATCTTCTTGGTGTTAGAGAGAGAGAGAGACCGAAAGAGAGGGAGAGAGATCGGGAAAAGGCACAGGAGATCTCGGATGCTCCGGTGAAAAAAAAAAAAAAAAAAAAAAAAAAGTTATTTTTTTTTTTCGTTTCAGACTTTTTGGAGATGGGAGAATGTAATGGGTGATCCAAAGAGTAATCTCTGTATTTAAAACAATTATGCATTGATTTGTTTCTGATGTAACTGCGCAGAATGCTATACAAATCACCCAGTTTTAATATTATTTTTAACAAGCGTATTTTTGTTAAAAGAAAATTCAACTTATATCTAAAGTGCAAGTTAAATATTAAGTTTAACGTTGATATTTAAAATACGGAGATTTTCCAATTATTTTCATTCCAAGGCATGCTTTTTATTGTATTTTTATTTTTACATTTTTTATTTTCTTTGTAGACAGCCATCGGAGGCAGTCTGGGACCACCCGTCTCCAAACCCTGGAGATGTAAAGTTGGACACCACTAAAACCGAGTAGGTATTCGCTGCTTTATCGCTTGGGAATGGAAGGACGTTGGAATTGATTGCTAAAGCCAGGACACAGAAGGGTGGGAGGAAAATACAAAGTGCGCTATTCATGGAAAATTGCAGTTTCTTCTGGACGGAAAACAAGGATCTTTCGAGGGTTTTTGATCCCTTTTTTCCCTTTTTCAGAGTGTAGCACACTCAGCAGCATTTGGCTCTGAATTTCTCCACTGATTTGCTGATAACATCTGCTCTAATTAAGTGCATCCAGACTCTTGAAAGCAAATAACCTTCGTTACGCATTAAAGGTCTGATTGGCGTTTTGGCGACAGTCTTGGGATGCACCTGTCATTGTTTTTTTTTTTTTTTGTTTTTTTTCTTTTTTTTCCTTTTCAATGTTAAGTGGATACAGCGGTTGATTCGATTTAAATATAGATTTATTTTTATTTCATGTTTTGTTGATCTAATGTTTGAGATTTGCATGAAAGCGATATTTATAAAAAACATGACAAAAGTAATATTTCTCCAAATGTCTCTTGTTCTGCACTGTGTTTGTACTGTATGTGTGTGACAGATGTAGAAGAATACAAACTGAACTGTTTGTAATGGTTATATGATTTAAACAATTTCGATTTGGTTTGTTTCATTCTGTGGTTAAAAACATTAGTGGTGATTATGTCCTTGAATCCTTTTTTGGGATTAGTGTAAGCGATCATCGAATGAAAGATGTCAAATCCATGATAATGCATGATCTTTATCGTAAACATGTCATGATGTGGAAGAGGAGGTGTTTTTTTGTGTGTGTGTAGTTCATTGTACAAAATGCTCAAAGCATTGCAACTGACACTCGCTGTCTGAGCCTTCTCATCTGATTTTTTTTTTTTCTCTCTGTGTTTTGTTGGCAGTGCTGTGAAGTGGCTCTCAGCCTTAACTTCATCAGGACTCGGTGGAAGGATGCTGTGGTTTACCCTGCTAAGCACAATAGCTTTAGGATGGACTACGCCGATCCCTCTGTTGGATGAGTCGGAAGAAATAGATGAGCCTTGCTTTGACCCTTGCTACTGTGAAGTCAAGGAGGGTATTTTCCACGTCCACTGCGACAGCAAAGGATTTACAAATGTCAGCCAGATCTCCCAGACTTGGACGAGACCCTTTAAACTCAATCTGCAGAGGAACTCCATGCGCAGGCTGTATTTTAACAGCTTTTTGCACCTCAATAATGCTGTGTCACTCAATCTGGGGAATAATGCACTACAGGACATACATGTGGGCGCATTCAATGGCCTGAGCATCTTAAAAAAACTATTTCTGCATGAAAACAAACTGGAGGTGTTCAGGAATGACACTTTTATGGGGCTGGAGAGTCTTGAGTATCTTCAGGCGGATTACAACGTCATCAAGAGAATAGAGAGTGGGGCGTTTCGGAACCTGCACAAACTCAGAGTACTTATTTTGAACGACAATTTGATACCCGTGCTACCCAATTTATTATTCAGGTCTGTATCTCTCACGCACCTTGACTTACGTGGCAACCGCTTAAGAATTCTACCCTATAAAGGGACGCTGGAATACATCGGTCGCAGCTTGATGGAGATTCAGCTAGAGGAAAATCCATGGAACTGTGTGTGTGACATTGTGCAGCTCAAAACCTGGCTGGAGCGCATCCCCTACACAGCACTGGTGGGCGACATTACGTGTGAATACCCTTTTCATTTACACGGTAAGGATCTTCGTGAGATCAAGAGAAGTGAACTCTGTCCCTTACTTTCTGAAGCAGAGCTGGAGGCCAAACATGGCATTCCCAGATTACCGTTTAATAATGAAAATGTCTGGCCCACCAAGCCTTCTTCTATGTTGTCATCTTTTCATAACACAGCCTCCTCAGTAGAGTACAGAGAGAGACACGTAAAGCCGACTAAACGGTTCAGACCCACAAAAACACCACCCACTCCTCGTAGCATTTACCCAGGACAGAATCAGCCTCCAGTCGCTGCCTACCAAACCAGACCCCCTATACCAATTATTTGCCCCACAGGGTGCATGTGCAATTTACACATTACTGACTTGGGCCTCACTGTCAATTGCAAAGAGAAAGGGTTTCACAACATTTCTGAGCTGCTACCACGACCACTCAACGCCAAGAAACTCTATCTAAGTGGGAATTTGATTCAGAAAATTTACAGGTCGGATTTTTGGAACTTCTCTAGCTTGGATTTATTGCACTTGGGTAACAATCGGATATCATATGTTCAAGAAGGCGCCTTTATGAACCTACCTAATTTGAAAAGTTTATACTTGAATGGCAACGACATTGAAAGGCTCACCCCTGGCATGTTTCGTGGTCTGCAGGCACTTAGTTACCTGTATTTCGAGTACAACGTCATTCGAGAGATCCAACCGGCCGCCTTCAGCCTCATGCCAAACTTGCAGTTGGTTTTTCTCAATGACAACCTGCTGCGCACCCTGCCCATGGATACATTTGCTGGCACCTCCCTGGCTAGGCTCAACCTGCGCAACAACTACTTTCTCTACCTTCCAGTGAGCGGAGTCCTGGAGCATCTCCACTCCATCGTTCAAATCGACCTTCACCAGAACCCTTGGGACTGCTCTTGCGACATTATCCCGCTCAAGCAGTGGATTGAGAAGCTCAGCTCCGTCATTGTTGTGGGGGAAGTGACCTGCAAGACCCCGGAATACGCTCTTGGCAAGGATCTGCGCACCCTGGAGGCTGAGGTCATATGCCCTGAGTTGAAATTCACAGCTTCTTCTCCAGTCCTGCCCAATGAAATGACGGCCACCAGCGGCTCAGACTTAGGAGAAGCGCCAACAGCGGGAGCTGTTCCGCTCTCTGTAATGATTCTCAGCCTACTGATTCTCTTCATCTCCTCTGTGTTTGTGGCTGCCGGTCTCTTCGCATTCGTCCTACGGAGGCGAAAAAAACTTCCCTTCAGGAAGCGTCAGGAGGTGGACCTTACGGGCATTCAAATGCAGTGCAAGATCTTTGAAGAAAGACAAACTGGCTCACCTGAGAAGCCACCCGGTCACATCTATGACTACATCCCCCATCCCGTTACTCAAATGTGTAACAATCCAATTTACAAACCACGAGAAGGAGAGATCGAGGGCGAGCAGTTTACAGAAACCAAGGAAAATAACAGTAATTATCGAACACTTCTGGAAAAAGAGAAGGAATGGACGATGGCTGTGTCCAATTCCCAGCTCAACACCATTGTCACCATCAATCAGTCAGGTGACATGGCAGGATTTCACGAAAATGGAGTGCTTTGCCCTACTGTGATTGACAGCCAGAGACCAACCCCTACAGTGGGTTTTGTAGACTGCCTGTACACCACCGTCCCCAAATTAAAGGACATGCATGTTGCACATTCACATCCACCCGGAATGCAATACCCTGATTTACAACAAGACGCCAGATTAAAAGAAACATTACTTTTCACTGCAGGGAAAGGATTCCCTGAGCATACCCAAAGTGAATACCTTGAATTAAGGGCAAAACTCCAAACCAAGCCGGATTACCTCGAAGTCTTGGAGAAATCATATAGATTCTAATTAAATTGAAAACAGTATTACACAAACTCTCTCACTCCACACCCAAAAAGAATATGTATCAAAAAAGAAGCATGGCAAAATTATGTGTTTCACACACTTACACATACACACACTGACACACATTTCCCCCAAGTTGCTTTTGGAGGAAAGGCCATACTCAGATTCTTCAATGAAGTGCCTTTTTTTCAGAGTAGCCAGCAATGTTACCACCCATTATTTTTGTATGGAACAGATTTGTTGTTGAACCTCTGGAGCGCCTGGCACAGTTAGTAGAATATTTGCAGATTGCTGCATGCATTGGACTGCAGAAGGAGGTTATCGATCATAAACTTCACCTGCTATAGAGATACAGCGACGTATTACCCCGTTGAGTGGTCTATTTCATTTTCTATACAACAAAAGACAGAATTCTATCTCAAGGACGCACCGGAGGATCAATATTTGTGAATATCTAATAACACTTCAAGATTTTATGGAGTTCAGCGCACTTTCTTAAGAAAATTGCTTCTGGATACTATCACTAACAGCTTTTTAGGAAGCACTTTTAATGTTTTCTCTCTCTCACAAAGATTTGACAAAGTTACAAATGTGCATATATTTATTCTGTAATTTCAGTGAAAGATTTAATTGTAAAGGTAATGTTAAATCAATGTATAGTGATTATGCGTCTGGTATAGCCTTCTTAATAAAAATACAAAGTCTTAAATCAAATAAAAAGGGTACCAATGCATACTGTTTGTGAGAAATAGACTTGACATATTTGTATGGCGCTTCAAATGACAAATTATAAAATGCACATTAACCTATCAAGGTCTTATTGCTGCTAGAAGAGACAGATTGAGACAGACTGATGTTCCTGCCTGTGTGCATGTGTCATTGATGGGTTTGGACTAGAAAAGGAGACCTTGGATTAGATTTGAGTCTTTCTGTAAGGTATGTTGTTATACCTTGTCCACTGCTTACTAAATTACACAACATTTGAGATGAATATTTAATGCAATGTCACTTTTACATGTGTCCACAAGAGGGAGAAAGAGAGACACAACCATGTCTGTGGATGGACAAAGTTGATGTTTGTTTATTTGAAGGAAAACGCCACTTATATATTTCAGGTATGATATACAACTCTGTGTAACATATGGCATTTGAACATAAGTTATGCTTCTATGTGTGTTGGGGGTCATTTTAATGTTGATGCATTACTCATACTAGAAAGTGATCTGTCCAACAAAAACTGATTTTCTACTCCCCTTTGAGAACAACATGGATATTTTTTAAACCAAATATTTTATGTCTGTTTGTCTATGCCAGTTCTATCCATAACCATTAACTACAAACATTGAAATACAGTTAATCTTATATCGAGTATCAATATTTATCCTGAGGTTGTCTGGGATGATGGAAAGTCTTTTTTTCTGTTTTTATTATTATTATTATTATTATTTTATTTATTTTTATTTTTTTTATTATTATTATTATGTTTTTAATCATTGATTTGACTAGCGTAGCTTCTGTTTCCTCTGTTCAATACCCACCAAGATTTTTATTTATATTTTGTCCCTACATTCATCATTTAACCAGCCTGTTTTGTCAATTTCAATAAATTTTGCTTGGTCCATATTTAACAGCAATCCCTTTTGTGCAAATTTACTTCACAATAATAATGTGTCCAAACATAGATCCTTTGTCAAAAAAAAAAAAAAAAAAAAAAAAAAACTACAAGTGCTATTTCACAATTCTTAACTGGGTCTCTTTCTTTCTTTCATGTATTCTTTCAGAGCTTTTCTTATGTAGAATGAGAGGTGTAACTGTTGTAAGTGAAGGTGCCATACATAGATTGTTGGGTGATAGCTAATTTGGATTCTTCACTTGTGATGAAGAACCGCTCAGGGGACAGTAATCGTCATAGGGACAGTGTCACCTTGGATTACATCTAGGTTGTCCTTTTGTCTCTATATTTCAAAGTAATGATCTTACTTTATTTTTTGCTAAAGGGTAGTGAAGCTAATGATGTTTGATGTTAGTGTTAACAGAGTTCATTTTTTGAATGAATGATGTTTCTAAGGGTTGACCAGCATTATTATTACATCAGCTATTCTTGTTTTGGCTACGATTCATTGTATTGTTGTTGTTTTAAATGGCCTATCTTTATGACATCAAATTATTTATAAGGAGACATTTGGTTCCAAAAACAAAACTTAGTTGTATGATTGTAGTCACATATCCAGCCCAGATCACATTGTCTGTTTGCTACTATGATATGCAGGTTATTGCTGTAAAAGCTTGCATCCGTGTTTATTTGTGGTTTTCCCACGTCTTGTCATCTTGTCATTACCCTAAATTTAATCTTGGCTTGTTAAATCTGTGCTTGATAAATGACCAGTTGATTGGGGTTTATGTAATCTATACTTGAATTATGTCCACAAACTTGTAGCTCATTTGTAGTATTGAGTGATTTCCTACAACAACATCATTGTTTTGTTTTTTGGCTTGGTCCTGGCGAACCATCGAATCTTTTGCTCGCTTCCTTTTTGCTGTGGGGGGTTTTGTTGCAATGCATTATGGGAGATGGATCACTGAATCTGTGTTTCACTTAGTTTCTTCATCATCTTGATAGTTTGTTCTTGGGCTTTTCAAAGGACTTAATTAGCTAAAAATGATCAAAACCCAAGGAGGTGAATTGAGGGGGAAAATTAAAAAGGAAACAGGGGAGGAAGAAAGAGCTGAATTTAAACAGGCCAAGTGTCAGATCTTCTGGAATGTGAAACAACTGAAACTGGATTTTGGAGTTGTTAGAGTGCAATTTATTGAAGACTTTCAATCGATATTAAATAAGCAAGCATGCTTGGGTTAGTATGACTTATCATATTTCTGGTACTCCAGAAAGTTTTTGAACACATTAAAAATGTCTGAATGCCATTGCATTAGATGCAAAATATTAAAGCAGGTTGCATCTAAGATCAAATTAAATTCCTCAGTGTCTTTTAATAAGCTGGTGTTTTGATGATTTTTAGTGGGTATATGCAGAATAGTCACATGAACATGAACTTTTCGGGGCTCAAGTGTCTTTTCTGGGGTCTCTGTATACCTGTGTAGATGGATGTTTTTCATTAGTCTACCAAGTATTTGCTAGCTTTTTGAAAGATGTTGACAGAATAGTGAAGATGGCTTCAGAGCCCGAGGGAATGGGGAATGTTTAAGGTGCTGAAATTACTTTGCATGTGAATGGAATTGAAATGAACTCCTTAGAATTGTACTGTTTTGAAGTCTGATTTTAAATTAGAATGTGGAACTGCCAAAATTATTAATTTTAAGTCTTTCATTTTCCGTTAACAAATAACATTCATTTCCTCTGAATTATGAACTGAGAGCTGGAACGTATCCCATTATACAGTATTAATAATGCACATTACTTCAGTGTAAGTTAATTGCGGGAGTCAGTTTTTGTGTTATTTACTATACATGAAAACTATTTTTTTCTTTTTCTTTTATAAATATGTGTATGTATTTAATTACCCATTGTTTCTGTGCAGAGGCACAGTAATTGAGAGCTGATAGAGATCAAACCTCCCCGTGGAGAATCTGTTCACATGTCACGTCTATGCATGTGTGAGTTCAGTTTAAAAGAGGAAAAAGACAGTAAGAGGGAGACGGAGAATTGAATACCATGCTTGTGAAAAATATCTCCCCGAATTTCATTACAATTGCAAGTATTGTGTTAGACAGCATTGTGTTCGGGCTGATGTTTAGGTGTGAGCAGGCAGCAGTTTTCTCTTTCTTCTTTTGTCTCGTGGTTTTCTTTGCAGCTCGTTCATGTAGGACAAAGAATGAGAGCAGATAGATAAATTGAGAGAAGTGGGGGTGTTGTCTGCGTGTACTGTATCTGCAGTGGCATAAAACTATTCACTTTGTGGGATTCTGCTGCTGTTACAGGGCAGATATTACTGATGCTTTGCAATCATAATTTTTTTATTATTATTATTTATTTTATAATCATGCTCACACCATCCAATATGTACAGTAGATTAATTTGTTTCTTCAAGGGAACAGATTTGGAGAAATGTAGCATTCCATCTCTTGCTCACTAATGGATCATCTGCAGTGAATGGGTGCCGTCAGAATGAGAGACCAGCTGATAAATACATCATAAAATCCATCAAGGTTTTTTTTTTCTTTTTTTTTTTTTTTTGAGTTAGGGTTAGGTTAGGGTTAGGGTTAGGTTAGAGAGGGTTAGGGTTAGAGTTAGAGTTAGGGTTTTGCCTAAAATATGAGTTCTCTATCCATAATACTGCTGTCTCCAGATTAAAAGTTCTAAAAGTCTTGTCTGAATCAAGAGAGAAATATGCACAAATCAAGCATCAAGTGAAAACAGTCCAAAAAAGCTCTAAACAAATATGGCTTTAGATTTTGATATTTGATATTTTGATCTTTAGACTTTTTGTTGGAGTAAGTGTTATTGTGTATTATGAGCTTGCATTTTGGCTAGAAAAGTGATGGGTCAAGTTATGCTGAGATTTTTCATACGAGCTGCCGCTTTGACTCAGGATGTATTGATGGACTGGTTGGTGTGGATTACTTGTGGATTATTGTAATGTTTTTATTAGCTGTTTGGACTCTCATTCTGACGGCACCCATTCACCGCAGAGGATCCATTACTGAACAAGTGATGCAATGCTGCATATCTCCAAATCTGTGGAAGAAACAAACTCATCTACATCTTGGATATCCCGAGGGGGAGAAAATGTTCTCATTTTTGGGTTAACTATGCCTGTACTACAACTTAAATCTATAGCTAGACAGACAGATGCTCATTTGTGAGAGATGAGATGGTGGCTATTCCTGGAAATGTTGGAAGAGTTGGAAACAAACTCTGATTATATTACCAAGTTCTCTTATGCTATAATGCATCAGAGAGGCTTGTATGAATGCTGGAAAGAGGTTGCTGTGTACTGTATTGTAGCAGGCAGTTAACTTTCTTTTGGCTCTCGGAGCTATTAGAATGCACCTCAGAACGGTACAGACACAGCTGAGTGTATCGATCCAAACCGGCAGCGCTTGCCACCGCTCGATAGAAATATCTTTGCAAGCACCTGATCGTGACTCTCTCTGTCTGTGTGTGTGTGTGTGTGTGTGTGTGTTCTTTCCTGTGATGTAAGTTGCATCTGTGCATATGGAAACGTTGAGCTGGTGTATGTGCGATTTATTCCACTGTTTTATTTTTAGAATGTATTCATGAGTGGGTTAATGATGGCAGTTTTGCATAAGCAAGGTCACTTACATCATTTCTCACTGGGTGATGAAACCCACATCAATCAATGAGGCATTTACTGATTTAATACCAGCAAACCCTTTCATACCTGCTTAATGCAAATCAGAGCATTGTTTGTTTACATTTGCATGTGACAGCAGCACGTCAAGGCATTATTAATGACTACACCTCTGACATTGACTTCATCTAGACTGTTAATATACAGCCGTTGCACAAAGACAAAGTGTTGTGTGCATGTGTGTTTTGTATGCACTTGTGTTTTTACATTGTTTGGAGCACATTTGGTATTGTTTACAGAAACAACTTGCAATGACAGTTTACATTTCCATGTAATCATTTAGCAGGCACTTTTATCCAAAGCGGCTTACAAATGAGAAGAGCAAATAGAAGCAATTCAGACCAATAGGAGGGCAACAGTATACACGTGCTGTAACAAGTCTCAAACTAGTCTAGCACAGTTTAGTCTCCCAAAGCCAGACCTTAAGACAGATGACTAAATGTCTGGAAATCATGGCAGCTTTCATTGGACAAGGTTGCGTGTCAAACAACCAATCACAGTTTGTTTTGTTCAGTGTCACATTTCGGGGCGTGGGAATGTCGTCACAATAACAGACCAGTGTGTACAACTCTGACATATTTTAAAGATTCTATTCCGCAAGCTTTAAATATTTCACATACTTTTGAAAATCCAGCGTTTAGTTGATCCTGATAAGAGCTCGTCATTACAGTTTTAAACATAGCGGCTTTCTTCTTTTGTGAAGGGTTTGGCACCACAGTATCTTTGTTTCCAGGCGAATCCCTGTAGATCCTGTAGATTTCAACCAATCCAATGAAGACTTGGACACTCATGAAGTGTTTTCACTTTTGTGTCCCATGCATATGCATTAGATGTTTAGCCAACGGTCCTTAGGGCATGACGTCTGATGCTGAGACTAAGCACAGTGCACATACCAGTTTCTTCCTTCTTTCCCCCCCCAAAAAAAGAGACAAATAGAATAAGAAAATTTTAGCATTAGTTAGTCAAGTTCTGATGAAAAAGATGTGTCTTTAGATGCTTTTTGAAGATGGCCAAAGACTCAAATTGCGATCGTAGGCAGGTAATTCTACCAGCTTGAAACAGCCCAGGTAAAGATCTGTGTGATTTTTGCCTATTTGGGATGGTTCCACGAGGCATTGTTCACTTGCAGAACACACGCTTCTGGAGGGCGCATAAGTCTGAACTAGCGAGTTAAGGCACTTTGGTGCGGAGCCAGGGGTTGTCTTGTAGGCAAACATTCATGCCTTGAATTTGATGCTAGCGGCTGCCGGAAGCCAGTGTAAACTGATGAAGAGAGGTGTGACGTGCACTCTCTTTGGCTCATTGAAGACCACTCTTGCCGCAGCATTCTGTTTATGTTTAAGTTGGTGGATGGACCTTCTTTTTTCTTTTTCTTTTTTAAAGAATGGTGATTCCCATATAAACATGCCCATATTTCAACCTAAAATCAAAAGAAACAATAGCATACGATTGTATTTTATTTCATATTATTCATATTATGTTATTCATATTATATAAATGTATAGTCATGGCATTATATGTAATGTGTACGCATGGTGTGTGTGTTGCAGTTCAGTAAGTGACTGGATCATAATATTAAGGAGCTGCTTAATTAAATATTTTTGTTCAATTATGATGATGTAATCAGTTCTGGTTCAGCCTAAGCCATTCAGACCTTATTGATGTTGCATTCTGTGTTTGCTTGATTTATACAGTGCAACCAGTTCTGCTCTAAAAACTAGCAGGTTAATTAACAGAAAGACACTCATATTTCATCTGGTTCATATTTACTCTCATTATTACCTTCATAAAAGCTCTTCCAGAGGAAAATGTTATTGCACTTTCAAATCTCAGCAGACGTACTGGAGATGTCAGTTATGTTTTATGTCTAGGGGAATTTCTTAGAATATCAGAGGAGCAGGTGACTTGAGCGAAAATGTCCATTTGCTCTACATGTAATCTCGCTGATGTACAAGACAGTAGAGATATTAAAGTAATATTCTCATTTCTGCTATTTCTTTCCCACAGGTTGATCTAAAATGACTTATAATGTGTAAATGGCTTCTCTTTTGTGAACATTAGGCTTCTCCAGCTGCCACTACTGTGACGTCAAAAGGTTTTTTTTCTTTCCAGTGTGCTTTCTTTTACATTGTAATCAAGCACTGAAGCAGAAAACACTATGCAAACAAGAAGCTGAATAGTTGTTTTCTGTCTTCAAACTCTAAAACATTCTTGTCCATTTTTAGCGTGGACTTCATCCATGTGAAGTGTACAAACAGAATTCTCTAAATGGATGTTGTGCACTTACAGTCAAGGGTGTTTCCAGAGCTCTCTGGTTCTGAAGCACTTGCAGGAAAGATCTGTTATTGTATTGCAGATGATCAGTCAGACTGAACGTGGCTCTTTATACTGAGAGCTTTAGATGTTCTTTCTCACAATGCAAAAACAATGATTTCTAAACTAAATTAAATGTGAAATTCTGCTGCTGTTTTGGAGTTTTGGTCATACTCTTCAATATGAGAAGCACTTGAGTTTTATTTGTTTAAGTATATCAAATCAGGTTATGATGTTTTCATTTATTTAATAACAAATTCAATGTGATTTTTGTGCACATAAGTTTTACAGTGTTCATGAAAAGTATTTGGAACTTAAATTGTATGAATGTCATTGCATTAGATAATAAAATATTAAAATGCAAAACTTTTTTTTTCATAATTAATAATCTAATACAATGAAATCCATGCATTAAGACAAATAGGTGCAAACAGTCTGAATGACTGATTTCCTTTGACAATGTCACAGATTATATATATTTATTAATTTTATTTTTCATTCACAGTATGTTGTTTTCCCAACACAGTTGGTGTAAATGGGAGCAGAGATCAGGCGTGAGACTGCAGCTGTCTGTCAGGTTATGTCATGTATGACTGAATTTGCCCCCCGTCCATTCGAATCGGGCCAGTGACTCATTTCTGCAGTAACTGCAATAATGATGACCTTTCATAAATGGCTAAAATATATCTTTGAAGTAATGCTTTGATGGAGTTTTTAAAGGATAATAGTGAATAGTAGTGTGCGTTTTTGGCACACTGATATTATTTTAATAGAAATTAAGCATATTTTGCTTCCAATTTGTATTGGCAGCAAAATAAAATGTAATCTGTTTTTTGTTTGTTTACAAACGTTTACAATTCTGCAGGATATGTGCTTAAATATCATACAAATTATGTTAAAATGCAGAAAAAAGCAAAGCCATACACTACACAGAAAATGTTTTTAGAAAAGAAGTTTTTTCACTGAACTTAAGTTACTATAGAGAGTCTTGGTTTAATTCTAAACAGAATTGCTAGAAATAAACTCTTTCTCACAATTCCAAGTTTACATCTCGCTATTCTGACTTGCATCTGGCGTTGTGCAAGTACTTTTATCAGGCTTGCATTAATTAATCTTTATATCTTATATCTCAATTTATAATAATATATATGTTTATATTTTGCAATTGTGAGGAATAATGTCACAATTGTGAGATATAAACTCAGAACTGCA